>NC_060275.1:44666404-44966404 GCF_021613505.1 Equus quagga | reverse complement strand
TTTCCAGACGTGCCCTAAATGAGTTCGCTCTGCTAAGCTAGCCAGGAAATGGATAAGCTCGCTGCAATTTCTCCCTTAGCTGGGGGTTTTATCTCACCAAATATTCCATATCCTCCACTGGGCAAACCAAAGTTGCTGCTGCCCTTTCATGAACCCAGGAGAAGGCGATGGGTCAGATAGCTACTTCTTTATCCCCACACAATCCAGACACTGACACCAAGATCTCGTCTAAGCATAAGCAAAAACAGAGGAAGATGCAGTAAGTATCAGTCTAGCTGTCGCCAGCACCTCTTGATGTTTGTGGAGACTGACATGGAGAAACGCTCCTGAGAAATCCCCCTTTGGCAGTGCAGCAGAAATTTCACATCCACCCTAAAATCACTTGCTGAGATATTTGCACTCTGCCACAAAAGTTACCATCATCAGAAAGGACAACTATAGTTTGGGTATGAAAATGCCACTTTTGGCTGTGTTTGCTAAGACCCACAGAAAGAAGGCCTCTTGAGTCTTCCTGGGAGTTCCTGTATGGATCTTAATAAGGCACCTTATTTGAAAAAGAAAAAAGTGAATCCAGAAACAAAAACATGGATGCCAAAGTGATGGACGCACATTAGAAATATTTAGATAGTTTGGGTGCAGAAATGACGTTTCTGGGCCACAGTCTGATATGCATCCAGACACTACAAGGGTAACTACAGCAGTATGTGAAGCCTTGACAGTCTCAGCCATGATCTGCCAGTTGGAGTATGGGCACCAACTGTGACTGCTCAAGCACGCCCCTGCCTTGTTGGGCGAGTCTCAAGAAACCAGCCACTGAATCCTGCAGCACAAGAATGGTACGAAATCCTACAAGGCCTTGATCTCTTTATGGTCTCTGTGAGTCTCATCTTCTGATTACTTGTCTTAATCCTGCATTTTAAGTCTTTCCTTGTGACTCAGGATAATTCCTCCAACCCACCCCTTCATTCCTTCATGCATCCCAGGGCTAGTCCATCATCATATTGTATCAATTTTTCAGTCCAATTGCCTGTTCCTGTTTTTTACATAAAACCCAAACAACTATCCTACAGCCTGACTAAAACTATCATGACCAATTTTTGGTACCCTGTATTCCATAATTTAAATATTTTGTTGTATCTTTTCTCTCTTCTTCCACCTCAAAACATATTTGTCTTTTATATTTTTCCCGAAGAGTTAACCTCTAATATCAGTCAGGAAGTAGGTAAATAACCTGATAAATAAATTGCAAAAATGTGTTCAGTTGGATTTTAGGTAAACATGCCCTATTCCCTAAGGAATGAGTCTCCATAAAATAGAGATGTTCTGAATATAACACGTTAATGAAGCAGGTGGCTCTAGTGGTGGGAACACCTGGCACCTGACAGACTTTTAGGGGAGATGTTTGGGGAAAGATAAGGTTTGTAGTGTCCTTTAAATAACACAATAAAACAACTCTCTTTTCTGTTTACATCTAGAGCCATTATTGTTTCATAATTTTTCTGGAAAAACCATAAAGAATTTTGTCGGACAGTAACTACTGCTGTATTTATAGTTTGTTTCAAATAAACTGACATAATGACATTTAATTGTATTTTTTTATTCAATGAAGTAACATACATACAAAAGGCTAGAAAGACGATATTTAATTTATCCTCTGCGTGATTAAGAAAAGCACGTGCACCTCTATGTATCACGCTCTCAGCTCATTAGACTTACTCAACATCAGTAGATTAAAATAGTAGTAGATGAATTAAGATTAACTAAGTAATGGAGAAAGAAATCTGAGTGTAGAGATGAAAACAGCAAAAATGGTATCTGGATAAATAAGCAATTGAAGAGTAAGAGAGTCAAAGTCTCTATAGGAATTGATAGAAGAGTCAATAGAAAAACTCAAGGCAAGAAACGGCAGTAAAAAATAGTCCTAAGTACACAAAGGCTTTATAAAACGCTAGCTAACAACAGAGAGACTCATTGATCACAGGGACGAGGGCCAATCTGCAGTAAACTCCAATAATCAAAATGCCTTCACCACGGCACACAACGAAAATTGATATGCACAATTGTGACTATAAGTCACCGAAAGATCCTGAATATCTCTGAATTACTAAAAATTTGATTGTGCTCAGTCCAATTTTAGGGATAAATGCATTTATTTCTGAAAAAAGAGACTTGAAAAAATATTTCCTTTTGCAAGCAGCTGTTTCCCTAAGATTCATCAAAGTCTAGAGCTAGAAGTTGTCCTATAGCAATACCAAAGTTGAGTTGTTAATTCAGTAGAAAACACCAAAGCAGAAAGCAGAGAGTTGTCAGGAAGACTGGGAAATTGGGGGAAATTTGAGGCCTATGCTGCATAGGTAGGGGTGAAGGGAGTGGAGCTTTGGGGGAGGCATGACTAGAGTGAGACTTGGAATAACAAACCTGATTTGCCAAATTCCAAATAGAATAAATCCACGCAGATGAACCCATGTGGTATACAGGGACAAAAATCCATGGACAAACCACCAAAGTATGGGAACTGAAAGGAACGGGTGGTGAGTAGTTGGATGTAATATCCTGATATAATTCTTGGAATCTGCAAGGGGTTTTAGTGGTCTAGTCATCAAAACCAGCAGCCTCACCTCTGCCCTCTCCCCTACCTTATTTTACCTACAGGGAAAACTAAAGCTCAAGTAAAATAAATTGTCCAAGACCACACAGCTGGAAGTAGCAGAGTTGGGACTTATATTCAAATTTTGTATTTTCTGTGCAATATTTTCCTCAATCTTAAAATCAACTTCTCTGAGGCTGGCCCTGTGGAGCAGTGGTTAAGTTCGGACACTCTGCTTTGGTGGCCCAGGGTTCATAGGTTCAGATCCCGGGTGCAGACCTACACACCGTTCATCAAGCCATGCTATGGCAGTGTCCCACATACAAAAAATAGAGGCAGATTGGCACAGATGTTAGCTCAGGGCCAATCTTCCTCACCAAAAAATAAAATAAAATAAAATATAAAAGCAACCTCCTAGCAGATGTGCCTGAGGGCTCAAACCAAACAGTGATTCACTTAATTCTTTTCTTCCCTGGACATACAAGTAATCCGGTGGCCAGAGGAGGAAACTCGTGTCAATCTCTGCTTTTTTTTTTTTTAATTCATTCTATAGCACAAGATGTGTCAGACTGGAGGGCTCATTATCCTTGGACCAATCTTCCTTCTGCAAGGGAAAGGGGAAAGTACTCCTCATGGGACTGCAAATTACATCAACCTACTAACTTCTGCACTCCCACTGTTCATGCAGGCAGAGCTGGTCTGTTAGCCCTAAACCAATTTGAAAAGTAAACAGGCATAGCTGAGTTTGTCATCCTAATCTCATTCTTAAAACTGTTCAGTGTCTATTAGGTGCCTGACTAAGTACAAGATAAATAAGACAACATCATGACCTCCAGGAGCTTAAAGTTTACAGATTATTTCTCCTTCAGACAAGTCCAAGTAACGGAATTGTTCCAAGTCACTTTTGCAAATAATCAACCTTCTAAAAAAAAAATCACATCATACAACAATAGAAAAGTGATTTCTGTACTGCAGTTCATGTGGTGCTGGTACAATCTTCCTAACTCTCAACGTGTTTTTTTTCATTTTCAGATAAGCGTTGATGTTTTTTCAATGCAAAATAGCATCAATTTCCTTGATATATTTGTACTAATTCAAACTTTCATTAGATAAATACATTTACTATGCATTTATTTAACCATACCTTACGTCTTGTATTATATAACATACACAATATGCTAAAACAAACTTTTTGAGCCCAATTTTTTGTTAATTATGAGGAAACAGTCTTGATGTTTAAAATGCTTAGTGAAAAACTATAATTGAGCTTGACTCTCCTTGAATGTGTCTCTGTGCACCTGGTCTCAAGGTCATGATCTTCTCCCAGGCAACAGAGTCCGGCTGCTCAGCTATCCTTCCCCTCCCAAGCTAACCACTACCGCCTGGGGTTTCTCCTTGTGTGCTACGATATTATTTTTTACTCTCAGGTTCATAATTAGAAATAGGGTGCTTGAAAACAACTGACTCTTCATTTGCATTTTTTTCCTAAGTGACAACTAAGAATTCACTGTGCCCTTTTTCCTCTGTTCCTCAACAATTACCATTTATTAAAAGTGATGTAAGTATGCTGCCTCAGTTTTCCCTAACCAAAAAGTCACTGGAGAGATTTATTTTTTTAATTAAGTGTTTAGCTTTTTGAATAGGAAATACGTTCACAAGCATAAATTAACAAGTGTAAAATGGCCTGGAGTCAAGCGTCCTTCTCTTATTCTAGCTGTTCAGTTCATCTGCTTCTTCCTGTTTCCCTCAGGGGTAACCGTCATTCATCCACACATTTTCCTCCGTAGGGTCATTTTGTACTATGTGAGAAGATGCAATTGTATACTCACACTCCTCCCTCTTTAGACCAGTTTTTTCATACAAGGCACACTGTTCCACAATTTGCCTTTTTCTTTTCACTTAATGTATTTCGAAGAGCTTCCATATTAGTGTTACAGAGAGTGTCCTCATTTTCTTCTTTTACAAATTATGTATTGATGGGTTGTTTCTCAAATGTAGATTTTCAAATACAGGTGTTTCGTGCAGGGAAATCAAGATAACTAAACATTATTCCATGCCTGTTCATAACTGATTAGAGGCAAAATAAGCTGCAGTCGGCCAGCGCTGTAAAACGCAGTTCACCTGTTCTTAAACACACACAACTCAAGGCTCAAGGCTCGGGGAACTTCTAAGTACGTATACACTTGAGGTCGGTGGACTGATATTTTTGTAGCTGATTTAAATATGCAAAACATCAATGATTGCTTCTTCACTAATCTAGCCATGCTTGGAGATCCACCTTTATCACTAAGACAGCTACAACAACTGGACAGTCCTGCCGTTTGACTGGTGCATCCGAGGTATGGACAGAGTCAGTAATGTAATTGCCCTATGAAATCATAAACTCATAAACAACTTAAGAGTTGACACTTGTTGATAGCTTTATTGTGTATCGGACACTGTATTGACATCTTTACAAGGATTATCTCACTTAAAACCTTAAAATGTTATTATAAAATTATTGTCACTCTTCTATTATAACCAAGAAAAATGAGGCAAAAGAGCATAAGGAATTGGTCACAGTCCACAATGTTATTTTATTATACACCCTCTGCAACCAGTATTTGCAAATAGAACCATGCTGTACCGCCATGACCTCTTCCTTCAATGTGCTAACCAGTTGCCTCCACTAACTCTCAGCCTGAAGTCTCACCTAGTATGGTTACCAAGCCAGGGCCAAAGCTTACATTCTGCTCCACTGTATACTGGCTATGTTGTCTTGGGTAAGGCTGTGAACCCGCCTTTGAGCCTCTGGGATAATGAGATTTAGAACTGTTGAGTTGAATATTCTATACATTTTGTGTAGTGCTCCCCTTTGTATTACGTAATGCTATATTGTTGGAAGGATCGAATGAGAGAATAGTACACATAAAGTTAGGTAAGTTCCTGGCATAAATAAATGCCCAATAACTGAGAGTTTAGAAAATAACAGAAGTGACATCAGTCAGCCTTGACTTCCTAAAGAAATTGTAGCTAAACCAGAATTTAAAGATATAAACGAGAATGAATGTCCCTGAAATGCTTAGTGCGATGGCCTCAACTTCTTGAGACATCGGGGACGCTCGGAAATGTCAGTGGCTAGTATGGTCTCCTAAGAGCTAGTTTCGCTTGCAAGACATCAAATGTAAGTGTCCGTCTATTGACTCACGGTAAGCATAAGCTCTGAAAAACACAATGAAGCAGCTAAAATATCTCTACCCCAAATTTGACCTAATCCATTTTATTGCTGGGGGATCAGTAGAAGCTGGAGTTGTCTCAGCCACTGAAAGTTCAATCTCATTATCTCTTACCCAGGAGAGGTAATATTCCCTAGGGAGAAAGTCCTAATAACGCAGGGCTTGAGGCTTTCAAAACAGATTTGATCTATTTTTTAAGAGCTTTATTGAGATATAATTTATACTCCGTATACTCTACCCATTTAAAGTGTACCATTCATTGTTTTTAATGTATCCAAAAAGTTGTGCAACCATCAGATCAATTTTAGAACATATCATCACCCCCAAAAGAAACTCTATATCCATTAGCAATTGCTCTCCAATCTCCCCATCTTACCCCAGCCTCTGGCAACCACTGATATATTTTCTATCCCTATAGATTTGCCTACTCTGGACATTTCATATAAATGGAACCTTATAATATATGGTCTTTTGTCACTGGTTTTTTTTCACTTAGCATAATGTTTTCAACATTCATTCATGTTGTAGCACATATCACTACTTCATTTATTTTTATTACCAAATAAAATTCCAGCGTATGGATATATCACTTTTTGTTTACCTATTCCCAGTTGATCGACATTTAGGCTTATTCTCCTTTTTGGCTATTAAGAATAAGGCTGCTATGGACATTCAGGTGCGAGATTTCATGTGCACATATATTTTCATTTCTCTTTGGTGTATCCTTAGGAGTGGAATTGCTGGGTCACATGGTAACTCTATGTTTAACCTCTTAAGAAACCACCAAACTGTTTTCCAAAGTGGCTGCATCATTTACATTCCTACAACTCAAGCCACTTTTGAAGCCTACTATCCCTTGTTCACTCTTAAAACAATTAGTGGCTTTGGTTTGACCTGTCATTTTACATCCGTTAGAGTAACTGGCCTAGAAACCAGGTTAAGTGAAAAGGCTACTGAAGAAAATATTATCACACACTAAATCACTAAAATGCTTTATTTGTTTAACATCTTCTGATGCTTTCTTTTCTGTGGACAATCCGGTCACACTTGTCATCAAATTCTTCAGTTACAATCCATTTTTTTCTCTCTGAACCTTGTCCAACAGTGTTCTTGGCGTGAGAAAACAATCCACGGTACCTGCGCATTAGTTACTTCGCTGCTGGTGGGTTTAGTCTTTCAATCAGTCTGTTTAGCTGCTTTCCTGCTGCTTTTACAAATGTAACCTCTAGAGTCACAGTTACAGTTTGACAAGAAAATGAATAGATGGTGCCAAACAACAAAACGGAACAAAAAGTAATGTTTTTTTGTGCAATCGTGTTTTACGGTGTTATTCTATATCCAAGAAAATGAAAAGCAAACAAAAGCAAAATTTGGTCATAAGTAAAATTGTACATGTGCTCTTTGTTTGTAATTTGTAAAATCCATAAAATTGTATCTCCTAAAGCTTAGGAAAATATATTTTGTAGTAATGTGGCAATAAGGTAATATTACTTACTTTTAACATAGATTGCAATTTAAATATATAATTGAATAGCATTTTCTTCCTACAATTCATGTTAGAAAGCTATATATTTTTGGAATATTTTAAAATTTTATTTCTGGCATTCCTCTTTTGGTGTTGTCTTCAGAACCCACACAGCACATTCAAAGTAATTATATAAATATTTCTTGGATGTCAACCATCTGCAAGGCACTATGCTGAGCATTCTTTTGAAAGAAACTTGAGAAGCTATTGTTCTTTTGAATGTGCTCATTGGAGGCAAATGTTCCTCCATGGATGGTGGGTTTTATCTGGGGAAATGGTCAAAAGTTATTCAAAGTCAATTCTGATGGATGAGGTGGGTAATATCCATCAAGCAAGATAACATTCTTAATGGTCAAAATTATATGTGACTATAAATTTATGAGGCAGATTTTCCTGTGTGGTTCATTAACCAGGTTTGAAGAAAATTGCACAAGAGGAGTTCTAGCAATGTTTCGAGTCACAGTGGCAATGGTGAGGTGTGTGGTGCCAAAGTAACTATTGTGATGGATGGCATTGCTTCTGGGGGTATTCGTCCTGGCATGTTTTAAAAACACACTCATTGCTTATGGTCACGCATTATATCGTGCCAAAAGATACTGGCCCTGGTAAAAATTTAGCCACATGCATAGCCAGGATAATGTCATTTTCTGGTGACTGTACTTTCATCCTTGACAAAGACAGAAGACAACTGATAGCACATGTGACTCTCTTTTCCACAGCCAGAAAGAAGCTGGGGCCTGAGTGTTACCTGTTCAAACAGAATTGACCTGGAGAAAAACATTCCAACTGACAGGTGCCTTTTCAGTGCTTGGCTTATAGAATGTTCTCCAGATGGCACAACTTGTAGAAGTAGTCACAGAAAGAGATCTTGGCTCTTATCATCTGTTGCAAGGTTGGAACCAGTTTAATAGAGCTTTGAAGGAATAAACCATGGTTGAGTGCTGTGTATTGGCTACTTACTGCAGTCTGTGTCTTCCCTGACTTCTTTGGACTGTACTCAATCTGAAAGCTTCCCTTTCATAACCTAGTCCAAGAATCGCAGTTAAGCTGTGTTCATTTCCTAGGGCTGTGGTAACAAATCACCAAAAACTGGGTGGCTTAAAACAATAGGAATTTATTGTCCCACAGTTCTGGAGGTCCGAAGTCTGAAATTTGTTTGTTCCTTCTAGGGGCTGAGGAAGATTGTTCTATGCCTCTTTCCCAGGTTCTTGTGGTTGCTGGAAATTCTTGTCATTCTTTGGTTTGTAAATGCCTCACTCCAATCTCTACCTCCATCTTCACATGGCTTTCTTGCCTCTGTGCCTGTGCCCAAATTTCCCTCTTCTTATAAAGACAGTAGCCATTGGATTAGGGCCCGCACAGTAGGACCGGGAACTTAAAATAAAAACTGACTTGTTTTCATCTGCTAGTCCATGGAAATAGAGAATCTGTTAATTTCTTTGTCTATTTCAACTTCAAACCAAGGGATTTATACACAAAAGGCATTTAATAATTATTTATTGGATGGATGTAATGGATGACGACTACCAGTAATATCTAAAAATGCTTTAAGCTCAATCAGGAAAACTTGTTGTTACAAGTTATCTTTTCATCTCTGAGTATTGGGGATAAAGGTGATAGAGAAAGGGTCACAATTGCTCACAGAATTGACATCAACTCCATAGAATGGGGAACTACACCTGGGATGCTTCACTTATTTCCCCGACTCTGATGCTATTAAAGGTCTTCAGATGCTTTGTTTCATCCTCTGTGATAGCTGTGCTGGGGTGATGACATTTCATCTTGAATGTCTAGAGGCTTGTTAGCAGAGACCCTGTCACCGCCAGGGATCACAGCATTTTTGTGCTCAGTCCTTAGGGCACTGATCTCCGCTGTACAGCTGGACTCAGCAGCAGACGCCACATGGTCTAACATGACAAGCAGCTGGATCTCCAGCCAACAGGCAGAGAGTTATTTTCCTGAAATGAATGGCAGTTTGCAAAGCAGAGCAGGGGGTGGCTTTTTCTTCCCTCTGTCACTAAAATCAGCTCAACTTCAGCAATCACAGAGATCCAAAGAGAACAGAAGAGAAAAAGGTAGTTTATTTCTGTTGCGGAGAACTAATGTGTCTGTTTAGAGCAGGCGGAAACGAGCAGCTGAGTCTGCCTAATCTACTTCTGCAAGATGGACCTGAAGTGGGATTGAACAGAAAGCAAACACAGAGATAGAGATAGACAGGAAGGCCAACGCCCAAGCATACAAGTAAACTTCATGCATTCAAAGTATTTTTACACATGCTCTCTGTAGGCAAAATTTCAGTAGAGCGTGCCTTTCACTTTCTTAGCCATCTGTCTTTGTGGCAGGGCCATCGCTCTGTCCCCGAAAGCTGTAAATCAGGAAGAGAATATTAGAAGGACTGCAGGCTTTAGACCAATGTTTGCGCTGAGACTTGAAATGATCAAAGAAATGGCAACTTTGTTTCTAGCTGAAGTAGATGTCTGCCTGACTCTGAATTTGAGCAGTGCTATTGGCATTTACAGGAACATCTTCTCCTTTATTTCCAAAGAAAGTAAAGTGGGAGCTAGTCAGAAAGGATTTTTTCCCCCATTTTTTGTTAGTTAGTGGCTTGTGGCACTTTAAGCCACCGGGGGACGGGGTGGGGGGGGGGGGGGAATGCATAGCATGCTTTAACTTCATGTCTGAGTGAATCTTTTGAAACATTGTTTTTCAAAAAGTATTTCAACCTTCATGCTCCTCAGTCCTAGCGAGAGCTGAATGAACAAACGCTTTGGCAAGATTGTTTCTTAAGTAAAATATTTTATATTTTAGAGTTCATTTATACAAAGCCATTCAAATTTGGTGACCCAGATCAAGAAGACAAGCAAATACCACGTGGAATGCTTGCTTTATAGTTATAGATAGAGAGAAATTATTTGTAGTCCCGAATCTTTTGAGGTCTCTGATATTTGGAATGTCAAACTATACATGGGAACAAAATAGTAATTGTAATTCTAACCGAGATGGGACAACCTCAGTGAACAACAGAATTATTGAAGGATGGAGAGAAGAATAAATAGCAGAGATCTGCCGTTAATGAAGATTCTGACCTGGTATCATGGGATACAATGCTTTCAGCGGCTGAAGATCAGAATCGCAAGCCATAGTTACATTTGGGTTTTTACACACTTTTAAACATAGAGTCTATTTTAAGGTAAATTTAGAAAAATAATAGAAGATCTCTCACTGATAACCAGTTCATTGGAATTACTCCAAGTGGAACTGTACAGAAAGAACCACATACCATTTTAGAATGTGCTCAGGATTAAATATATTTATGGGGTGTATGTTGTGTAGTAGAAAAAATATCGTACACTGTATCATTAACACCAAATTCTGGATCTTTGAAAAGACAACAAAATTGTTTTAAAGAACATAAACTTTGGTAAGTCTGATCAAAAAAAGACAAAATACATGAATAGTATTACAAATAATAGAGTCTTTAACTGCATATATGAGGAGGATTAAAAGTATTAAAGTATGTAAAATATGTATTTATCAATAAATTTGAAAACCTAGAACAAGTGTCACTGCCTCCTCCCAGGAAAATGTATATTACCATAAGTGACTCAAGAAAAGTTCATAAACCTAAAAAAAGATCTTTCAGAAATGATAGTCAAAGGTTGACTAGCTCTACTTCTAAGGAAGAATGAGTCCAAATGATTTGGTGGGTAAGCTCTTCCAAACCATTAAGGATAAGTTAGTTTCTGATATGAACAGAAAAAGAGAGAAAGACTCTTAATTCATTTTAAAACGTAGCATTGTCTTGATCCTAAAACAAACAAGTGAGAAGCACAAAAAGGTATATATAAACACAGATGCAAATCACACACACAAGCACACACACATACATGCACACACGAATTATTTGCAAATAGAACACAGGGGTATATTTAAAGAATAATATCAGAGTAAAATTATTTTTCAACATTATAGAATACTAAGCAATATATCTATTAAAATATATAAAATAATCACAAAATGACGTGGAAAAAGATTTGGTAAAATTTATCACCAATTCTTAATGAAAGCTCTTAGAAAATCAGGAATAGAAGGAAACTTACTTAACCTGATAAAGAGTGGTTACCAAAAACATAAGCATCATTTTTAATAATAGAATATTAGAAACATTATCACTAAATTGTCAGACACAAGATCTTTTGGCTGCTATCGTCACTAATATTCAGCAATGTTAGTGGGGATCTTTGCCAAAGTAATAATCCAAAAAACATAAAAATAAACATGGAAAACTATATGAAAGGATGAGATAAAACTGATGTTAATTTAGATTCTAAGAGTTTCCACCTAAATATGCAACTGAAGAATACACATGGTCAGATAGATGATCAACATAGAAAATCAAGCTTTCCTATAGTCCAATAAGAACCATTTAGAAAATGCCGTCAGAAGGAAAAGAAGGATCCCATTCAGAGCACAATAAAACCATAAAACGTCCAGGAATGAACTTAAGAATAAATGGCAACCTACTTGGTGACGATTTAAAATCTTAATACAGAACAATGTAATAAAGATAGTAGGGCGTGTGTAGTTAATATTATCAGTTTTCCAAAGTGGGGGTACAAATTTATAACCCACTCCAATAGTGCATGAGAAGGCCAGTTTCTCCCCAGTACTTGATGTTGCCTTAATGGCTTTAACTTCCATTTCCTTGATGACGAATGAAGTTGAATCTTTTTTAAACTTTTATAATTAGGCCTATAGTTCATCTGGAATTGACTTTTCTACACGGTATAAGATAGACTGCAATACTTTCTACCAAATGTATATCATATTGATCCAGAACTATTTATTTAAAAGAACATCTTTACTCCACCATATTGCAGTGTCACCTTGCCTGTAAATCAGTTTACCATTATATGTGAGTCTATTTCAGGACATTCTGTTATATTATACTTGTCTACTTTATGCTTGAATAAATTTCACACTATTTTGTGATAACTTTATATTAAGTCTTGAGATTTAATAGTGTAAGTCTTCCAAATTTATTCTTCTAAAAGACCGTCTTTACTATTTTGGGAACTTTTAATTTTTAGATATATTTTAAAATGAGATTGTCCCTCCCCCACCTCTCAAAATGCCTCCAGAATCTTGATTGGGATTGTATCTGATTTACCGATAAATTAGGATAAAATTGGTATCTTTAATAAATTGAGTCTTTCAGAATATTTATTAAAGTCTTTCTTAATTTCTCTAAATAAAGTTTTATAGATTTCTGTCTACAGAAATTTATTATTTTGTTGATTTATTGCTAGGTACTTAATATTTTTGATGCTATTATAAATAATGTTTTTCTATTTTATTTTTAGTTTGTTGCTTTGCATGGAGATACTCTTGACCTTATATCTAATGGTCTTGTTAAATTCACTTATTAATTCTAATAGTTTATCTATAGAATATTTTGGATTTTCTACATCAACAATTATAAGCTTTAAGTCTTCCTTTCCAATTCTTGTATCTTTTATTTTGTTTTCTTGCCTTATTGCACTGGCAAAGTGTTCCCAAACAATGTTGAATTGAAGTGATTATAGTGGCAATCCTTGTTTTATTCTTAAACTCAAGGGGAAATCTTTCAATATTTCATTAAGTTTGATAACGGCTATTGGACTGTTGTGGGTATTTGTTACCAGATTAGAGACATTCTCTTCCATTCATTAACTGCTGATTTTCTAAGAGTTTTACTCATAAGCAAATATTAGCTTTTATTAAATACATTTTCTGCATCTAATTAGTTAATTATATGATTTTTCTTCTTTATTCAGTTAATGGTGAATTACAGTGATTGGTTTTCAAATACTAAGCTAAACTTTTGTTCCTGAAATTAATCCAATTTTGTTGTGATTATCATTTTTATATATCACTAGATTCAGTTAATTTCTTAATATTTTGTTTAGAGTTTTTGTGTCTATGTTTATAAGAAAAATTGCCATTCAAATTTTTCTTGGTATCAGTTATGCTAACTTTACAAAGTGAGTTGGATAGCGTATTTTTTTTTTCTATTCTCTGGATGACTTACACAAGTTTACTGTTATTTGTTCCTTAAGTATTTGAAAGAATACCTGCTTATATCCTCTGGACCTGGACATTTTCATTATGGGAAAGTTTTAAATAGCAGATTCTATTTCTTTAATAGATATAGGACTACTCAGATTTTTTATTTCTTTTTGTTTTAGTCTTGTTGAATTGTGATTTTCCATGAATTTTTCCAATTCACCTAAATTTTCAAGTTCATGGGTTAAATTTCATGTTTATCACAGAATTCTATCCAAGTCATGATTACTTTTTACCTGACAAGAATATGATAGCAGTGGCTAAAATCTTAAGAGAATTTGGTAACCCAGTACAGACTAACGACACAAGTCCAATAAATCACATTTCTGCCTTACTTAAGTACGAATGCCTGCTGCCTTCTCTTGTTACCAACAAAACAATGAGTCAATGTGATACCACCATCAGAACAAATAAAAATGAATAACTCAAAGTCATATACAAATATTTGCAGGCACTTATGGACACAGTCCATTCACCTAATACTCCATTACTTATCCTGCTTTTAGACATTTTGTTGGAATAGGATTCTATTCTTTCATTAAGTACTGTTTTCTTCCCAGCATAAAAAATTAGGGCTCTAACTTTCAATGCTACATAGTGAATTCAAAGTGTAGCATCTGCAGAGCAATTTGTTGAATTGGTGAAAGATTTTTATTCAGTATCAATAGAAGATCTGAATTCAAAGAGACAAAATCAATTCACAAGCAATTCTGAGTTTTGATAGGTAGCTATGTGTTCAGCTCTTGGGAAAATGCAGTTGTAATCATATGCATGCCTTAAATCTTTAACCAGGATGAAAATAATGATATTTAATAACTCATTTTTCTACAGTAGCTGTAAATATAAAAGGTGAACTAGATAGATTGGCTTATGTTTTACATTGGTCTCAATTTCTCTCTCAGCACATTTTTCTCTCATTTTAACACTGTATCTTCATCAATGCCAAAGTTAGTTTTAAATTGATGGTTTATGATAACAATTAGAGATCTTTTTCAGAGATTTACCTTCCTTAAAAATGAAGGAGAAAGTTAATATAAAATGTTTCTAAAACCAATTCTTATATAGGCATATTTGGAAATGGCTGTTTTTAAAATTGAAGACATATATGGTAGCCTTATTATTTTCTTTTTCATCTTTTTCATCATAATATTTTCTTCTTCATGTGAATTATACCTCAATAAAGCTGTTACAAAACTAATGTGGTTTGGCATTTGATTGTGTAGCAGGTACTAAAAGGAAAAAAATATAATTTTCATGACTAAAATAATAATATGGGAATATTTCTAATTAAAAATACACTGCCTGTGTTTTTACCTTTCACTTAAAACCATTATAGTTTTAAGTCATTCTGTTCTTCACTTTTTTTCTAGTTGCAGAAACTGTTATGAATGCGTGTGTGTAGTTACCTGGAAATTTCCAAGACAACCAACTACAGAAATCACCAAGAAATCATGAAACCCAAAAGCAGTCTTCTCAGTCTGTTATGGACCATGAGCCAGAGTTTATAAATTGGTCTTAGAATCTCTTAGGCCTCCACATCGTTTTTCAAAATCTCTCCACCTCTGCCCTCCTACAGAAAAACTTTTCCTCTCTGAGGCACGTGTTCATATCTATGCCCCTCTCTGCCTCTTTGTGTCCTTGTCAGCAGAGGCCCTCCTAAGTCTACAATCTCGACCCCCTTTCTCTTAAATCCTTCAAGGAATTGGGGACTCATCTTATTGTCTTTTCGCCATGTCTTTAGAGTTATTTTCTATTATATTTTCTCCCTTTAAATGTAGATAACAACTCCTTCAATGAATTCTTATGATTAAAACAGTTATAATTAACATTTGCATCATCCTTTAAAGGTTCTAAACTCTATTCATATCCGTTATCTAATTTGGCGTTCATAATAACTCTCCCTACCCACATCCTTTCTTTTTTAAGAGAAAGAAATGGGCTCAGAGAAGTAAAACTTTTTCCCACTGTTCTACAGCTTGAACTCAGGTCTGGCTGAGCCCAAGAGGGTATCTGTTCCGCTGTACCAAAATTGCTCAGAGAAGGATGCTACAGAACTGAATAAAACCCAAATTACTGTCATGTCTCTTTGGTGATGGCATTTGACTTGGTTTCACCTATTCTAGTTTTCTTCTCTATGTTTAAAATGGTGTAACTTTGCATGCTTTCAGGCAAAGGGTGTAATCACAGATTCGGAGATAAAGGACAGAAATTTAGTGGTGCAGGTAAGACTTGGAACTGTCCACTTATTGAGGATTGACAATGTAATTCCACGGAACTTTGAGGCTATACTATGACTAACACATGATGGCTGCCTTCAAGCTTATTTTGAAAATTACAGACTGCACTCTGTTTGAGCAATAAAAGTATTAAGACGTTGAGACCTTTAACTATGCATCTATATCTCTTTCATTGCCCAGCACACAATAGGCATTTGTTAATATTTATTAAATTGATTAATGAATGCAGCAGTTCTAAAGTGTGCTCCAGGGTTCCATGGGGAGGTCCCTGAGTCCCTTTCTGGGGGTCCACAAGATAAAACTATTTTAATGATGGTAAGCATGTTTTTGCCTGTGTTACTCTCATTCTCTTACAAGTATCCAGGAGTCTTCCAGAAACTACATGGTATGTGGTGTCCCTGCTCCGATGGCTAATGCAATGTGTACTTGCACATTGTTCCCTTTTAAAAACGGCTCAGTCTTAATTTCTAACACTGTAAATGTTGATATATATAATCACATAAACAAAACCTTTTTAGAGTTCTGGAAATTTTTGAGAATGCAAAGTCTCATGAAACCAAAAAGTAGAGGGGTTATGAATTAGTCATTTAAATATCTTTCAAATTCAAGAAAAAGTCATGCTGAGATGGGAAAGAGGTGATAGAGCAATTGCCTATACGCATTCTTCTTTTTTTATTGAGATATAATTTTTATTGAGATACATAACATTATATTAGTTCCAGGTGGACTACATGATTCAGCGTATGCATATATTGTGAAATGATCACCTCAGTAAGTCTAGTCAACATCCATCATCTCACAGAGTTACATGTTTTTTTTCTTGTGATGAGAAATTTTAAGATCTCCTCTCTTAGCTACTTTCAAATATACAATTAGAAAGTGAATACATTCTAAAGTATTCACTTTCTAGTTGTAATCGGTTAAAGTCTCTTATACTCTGGTTTCAAATGTTAAACGCATTATGCCCCACTCCCCACTCTCCAACTATTTTTATATTTTATTAGGGTAATAAATAAATCTGTAGGGTAGTAAAATAAAATTTGCATCAGTGGATCTACATCTGATAGGACCAACCTGGTATTAGTACTGTGATAAACTGTGATACCAATAAATTTCAGTTGCTCTTGCACTTTTGTCCTCCACCCTAGTGTTTTTTAGGTTAATAAACTTATATCTAAGCAGGGTGCAGAAATGCTTGGTACCAAAGAGCTCTCACCTCACAATATTCTGTTAAGCTAAAATTAAATGAATCTCCATCAGGCAGTGTTTCTCAGGGCCTATGTGAAGGCTTTCAAAATGATTGGAAATATGCTGAGCAAAACCATACTAAGGGACAGTGGGGAATCAGATTTGGCCATCCCAAATGTGTCTTTTTGGCCTGACTATTTTTAAGAACAAAAAGACTGAAAGAAACTTTGACCTTCCCCCAACTGCCTAAAAGAATTTAAGACAGAGGCCTGAACTGGGGACACTATAGATAACTCTGGGTATCTGTAGACCGTGAGGATCCTTGCTAAGCCCCTTCTTATCAAAGTTCTGTCTACCAAACATTTGCTTTTCCATCTCCATGTGAATTGCCTTCCTAGCCTTTGAAGCCTCAAACCACTACCTCCAACATCCTCCTTTGTCTTTAGCAGAAGATGGTATTTAAGGTGGTAGCTTCTGCAATTCTGGCTGAGTTACTCAGATTTCCTGGCTTTCTCCCATGTATACATGTTATAAAGCTTTGTTTGATTTTTCTCCTGTTATTCTGTCTCATGTCAATTTAATTTTTAGCCCAGCCAAAAGGACCTAGATGGTAAAGGAATTGTCTTCCTCCCCTACAGAACCCATCAAACTGAATACACTTGAAAGATAACAAGAGGTGTTTGTCAAATGTACATGTACAGTACCTTGATAAAAATCACTTTGCCATTTTTCCATCTATGTATTTTTTTCTTGGTTATTTGCAGGTAAAAAAAAAAAATCATTAAGTTCTTCTCGGATACATCATAAGTGACTCTTTACTGTCGAATGGTGGAGGCAGACAGACTATGCAGTAAGTTATAGGTTCACCCTCCAATAGGGATTCTTCTTTCCTTTATTTAAATTTTTTTTCTCAAATATGTATTGCCATGAAGTTCTCTTTATGTTTAAGTGGGAGACAAAGACACACCTGGAGATCTCCACATTGTCATTTGGTTTGTCTATCTCTGAAATGAGTTTTGTCTCATTCAAGAAGTTTTAAAAATTAAAGAAGCATTATTCGTCTTTTGCCCAATTCTCAAATTTTGATCCTATTCTCGGAAGATCAGAAATTTGAAACTTTACAAATTATGAATTACATGGGGTATGATGGGTTTTTAATATGATTGAATATATGGAAATTAACCAGATAAATCAATGGAGGTTTTTGTTGCCATTCAGTAAACTTGAGTTCTAAAGTTCATCAATTTTACAATAGAGATTGATGGTAAAATATTTTCTGAAATTCTATATGAATAAAAAGGAATATGCATTAGTAATAGCTCAAGGGGAAGTGCATAAATAGGTGACACATTTTAAAAATATTCCTCTCAGTCAAAATTGACCTAACCTTTGCCCAGGAGGTAAGAAAAGGCAAATAAAACCATACAAACAAAAACAAGTTGAAGGTCAACTTATGAATTCTGGAAGCTGGTTTTGCCCAAGAGTTATCTGTAAATTCAGGGCTTGTTAATGACAAGTCTAATATAAATGCCAGGATTTCACATCACAGGGACCCCGTGGGGTCCCCCTCTGGGGTGAACTTGATTTTGCCAAGGATCACTACCAAGAATTTTGCAAAAATATGTTCACTAGAAAATTGAATCCTTGAGAATCTCCATGGAAAAAAAAATGTTTCACTTTCAGATGAGTTTGGGAATTACTGAAACTTGGGAAATATGCCTCATGGGGTTTCAAATACATATTAGTCCATCAAGGACTCTGAAAACTCTTCTAGGAAGAATTTTGTTTGATTTTATGTAACCCAGCATGTCCCCAAATTTATACTCCCAGAGTCCTCTTTATGTCATTTCTATGAAAAAATCCTGCAATTCATGTTCTGTAGAACACATTATGAGAAATATTGACCCAGGATAAGAATCTGCTTCTTGGTCTCACTCCCACCTGGGGAGGATGCAGGTGACTCCCCTCAGGTAATACTCTGAACTAAGCAGCTCTGGGAGTGCCACTCACCTCCTTCTATTGCTCCTGCCTCTGCTTACCTTGCTGAGGCCCAACAGCCAGGGTCTTTATAGTTCCCCTGATGTCAACAATATCCTGATGGTCATGTCTGCCTTGATTTCTTGTACAATCATAACATATACTAAAGTGATATGTGTAGTGATTCACTACTTAAATGAACAGACAATAAATCATATCATTTTAAACCTGGAAAGACTCTAAGTCTTAAACTAGGAAAGTTAGAGCCAGTGCCTTTATCACTTGCCCAAAGTAATACAACCAATTAGACATTTTATGGGGAAGTAGAATTTAATAGAAAACTCTAGCCGACAATGTGCTGTATTTGGATCAGATTACACAACCCTTAAAGCAGAAAGTCAATTCCAACCCTGAGTGGTTTTAGTTCCAAAATGGGCAAGGAAAGAAAAAATGTCAACTGTGATAGAAAACAAAGATGATGTGTAAAAGACAGAAGTCCATAACCAGAGCTGCCCTGCTGTGTATCATTTTGTGGATGGTAGCAGCAAAGCATGTCATTGAAGTCTTCAAGCCAACATCATAACATCTCAGGGTTTACACTGCCATTAATTAGGCAGATGCCAAGTGAATTGCTTGCCATGGGCATTCTAGTACTGCCTCAAGTTTTCTTATGTGACTGTTAGAAAAATAATTGCTTGTGAATTCATTAATTCATTTCCTTACGGCCTCAGGGTGAAGAGTTTTCACATCTGCCGGTTGTAACCCTAGATGCTCAGTTTTAATGGGTATTCCCCACTTGGAATTTTCTCAGTTGCTTTATGTCAAAATTGTCATCACTTCTCTGTTTTTATGTTCCTTTTTTGTTAAGAGCTAATTTTAAAACACTCCTATTTATTCCAGTGTCATAAAAATCAAAGTTTAACTAAACTGAATGAAGCTAGGCCTGCTCTCTAACATTTTTCTTCTTCTTTGGATGTTCCATCACTTTTCCATTTACACCATTATGACTAACAATAAAATTCCATAAACACTTATCTCTCATTTGGCTCCCTTTGGCTACCTACCATTTGTTCATTCCAGATGATGATCATTATCACGGTCATTATTATCATCTTCAACAAATAAGCAGTGAGCACCCACAGGGGGCATGCCACTAGAGGAAAATTGCTTCATTACAACATGGAGATCACGTGGTACGAGAGATAAAGCCCAGAAGTGGGATTTTGAAAAACACAAGCTTTGTTTATGGTCCTGCCCATGATGTGTTGCCTGGAATTGCTCCAAGCATGTAATTTCTTGAGACTCTTGTTTCTACTTCTCTAAAATGTAAATAATGCTCACGCCTGCCTCTCGTCTATCTCTGTGACTTTATGGGAAACTGTACAATGAAGTATAAAGCTCTTTAGAAACAGTCACTGCATCAGGAGGAGATATCATAGGATTATTATATTTTTTGCTGTAATCCTAAACTACTGTTCACATTTTAACAGCTTTTCTTTCATTTCCATTCCAGGCCTCAAGAGCTATGTCTTTCAATGCCAATATTACAAATAGAAAAATAGAGAAAGTCCAGCCAAACAGCTGGGGCTTGGGGCATGCATTTTGAAACATTACTCTTCTGAAAGCCATATTTTCCTCCTGAAATGACTGGCTGGTTGACTAAATTAACTGAATTAACTGCTTGTTTGGGCAACATAAAGATAAAGCCTTAAACGGTTGAGAACTATAAAGCCATATAGATGGGCTCATTTTTCTTTTTTCAGAATAATTGTGGTTCTTTAAATGTGTGTCTTATGAGGTATGTAAGTACATTCAGTCAATTCAATTTTTGTAAAACATCAAACCAATTAAGGTGTTGAAGCATTGATTTACATCATAACTTCTTTAGTTTTACTCCTTTTCAAGCAGTCCCTGTCTGTGCCCTCCACATTAGTTGGGATAACCTCTCTCCTTTCTTTCCTTTCCTTCCTCTTCAGTCATCTCTTTTCTAGAACCATACTTCTACCACTTCTCCAGGCACTTCTCGTCTCATCTCGTGACCCGTACTGAGCCAGGTCAGGATTAGCTGTTGCAAGAACAGAGCAGAGGGGAGGAAGAGAAGGCATGCTCCACAACCACCCCCCGCACCTTCCCTAGGCTCCAAAGGGTAATTTTGGTCTTCTGTAATTCCCAAACTCCTGCTACATTGCTCTACCCTCTGCCATGCTCCCATGCTACTCTGTATCTCAGAGTCCCTGTACTGCCTTGATGCTCTCACAAAATGTTTGAGATTGACTCGTTCAAATTGTGCTGTGACACATAACTTCCCTTTGTCCCATTGCACACAGAGCCCAACTATGATCGCGATTCCAAGGCTCCATTTTGCCTCCAGAGTCTAAGCATAAAAGGAAACCCTTTCTAGCCTTTGTCTCACTTTAAATTCTTGAACATTTAACATTCAGTCTAGATCAGTCCTTCCTTGAAACTCTCTCCCAGTTGGCTCTTCCCTCAACGTTTCCTCCTTGCTGACCACTCCTTTTTCATCTCCTCTGTTCTCTTGCCCTACTCTCCTCCCTGTGTTGGTGTCCCTAAATATCGATCCTCTTCATAGCTTCTTACCCACAGTCCTTCCCTGGGTGTTTTCATGCAAGATCTCTATCTTCTGTCCACCTCTTCCTCCTCAGCCTCAGACTTATGCAAGTCAGTGCCCAGTTAGTAGTAATTAAAATTGATCGACCTTTCACATGCCTAGAAGGAGAAGGAGCAAGTCACTGAAGAGGCATCTTCCCTACTGTGGGAAGAGTGACCAAAGGACCTCACTTAGTTATGTAAATAAGAGGGGACTGTGTGGAGCATCACCTTTTGGGAGGGCTTTATCTGTATTTGTGCAATTTATCTCCTGCCCACTTTAATATGCAGAGCTCAAATGAGGGGTTGGCCCATTTGCAAAAGAAGCACAGGAGTTTTCTGGTGGGAAGAAGAGTAAGGCCTCCCATACATGCCCTGCAACACTGAAAACTGGGAAGTGTGCTGGGGTGGTCTGGGTCAAGGACCTGTGTCAAGAAGGAGACGCCGTTCTCCTGGAATAACATTTCCATTGGGAAGTGTCTTAGTTCGGGCTTCTATAACAAATACCATAGACTGGATGGTTTGAGCAACAAACCTTATTTCTCACAATTCTGGTGGCTGGAAGTCCAAGATCAGGGTGCCAGCAGATTCAGTGTCTGTTGAACTGCTTCATACTTTGCAGATGACCTTCTTTTCATTGTATCCTCACGTGGCAGAGAGCAGAGTGAGACCCCATGTTTCCTTTTTTTTTTATAAGGGTATCAATCCTATCTTGAGGGCACCACCTTCATGGGACCCCAAAAGTCGACCTCCAAACACCATCAGACTGGGGGTTAGGATTTCAATGTATGAATTTTCGGGGACCCAAACAGTCTTTGCATAACAGAGTGAAGAATAGGTAACCATTGGATTACCCTATGCCCTGAAACAGCAGGGAGGATAATGTGGATGATTTTCTGATTCTCAGAACTTATACCAACCCAGCATTCCTAGGCAGGGAGGAAAGGGGAAGAGAGAGTGGGATCAGACTGCACCCTCAAGGAGGTGGCTATAGAAGCGGATGGAATATGCTATAACCTCAATGACTCCAGGCTGTTTGTCATGAGAGACTCTTGAATGAGCGTCTACTAGCGTATGAGGTCATCCTCCCTGAAGGAATCTGTAGCATTGGAGAAGGGAGTTGCTCTAGCATCTGTGGTGGCATCTATAATAGAGGACTTAGGAGCAGGGAACTTGATCATAGCACTTCAGACCTAAACCTCAAGCTGTGGACACAATTCTTTTTCACTTTAGGCCATGTATCCTCAACGTAAACAGAACGTTTTCACTGGGGAAAGACCTTCTTCAATGTAGACAATGCCTCACTCATTAGAGAGAGCTCTTCTTTGCAGGAAGTAAGTTGCTAAGGAAACTAGGCCAATTTTTGTTATGTGCTTACTCAACTAATCACAGCACCAGAAAGTAATCATCAGCCAAGGCAGCAGCAGCAAATGGAAAGCCCCATCCCACATTTACACCTACCCTTTGACAAATGAGTCACTAGCTTCCTGCTGATGCCCTGGGAGTAGGCAGGTCCATTTAAGCAACACATCTCCACAGCAATCCTGTTGGCTGTGGTTTCCGGGCTTCAGCTAAGGCATCTACCTGAGTTACAGTTTATCTCAATGAGCCAGATGGAGTTAAGAAGAGATTCTAACCCCCTACCCCCATCCACCCCACTTAACTTCGACCCAGGCTCTAGTAACTTATTAAGAACACAGGGATTCCTGGACATATTAAAGGAGGAAAAGGGGACGCTCTAAAAGAAGTAAATTTCACTTCTTGCTACCTAGACAAGGTGTGAGTTCTAGTATTACTACTCTGAAGCTATAGTCACAACCCACACTGTAAAATCAGATTGTCCAGAAATATTTGCGTCTATGGTACCAAAGTGCTAAACGCAGGTGGATAACTGACACATAGCACTTTTACCTGAAACTCAAAACATCTCTAATGGAATTCATCTTTCCTCTTCTACCAAATGTCTTCTCCCCACTCAATTTCCTTTTTGTGATGATGATACCATGTAGACACTGAAGTCCCAATCTGGAAATATCATTGGCTCCTCCTCTAGCCTTACCCCCATTTTTCATCAATCTCTTTAAACTTAGGGAACCCTACCTCCTCACTATCGTTCTCATCTATTGCCCATCTCCACTGCCACTGTCCCACTACACACTCTTACTTGGGCCCATTGATTCCCATGACAGCTGCCCACTTGATCTCCTCTCTGCAGGCATGCCTCCATGCAAGCCCTGCTCCACCGTGCTGCCATGTTACTTGCTTGCATAGAGCCCTTGGATGGTTCCCTGTTGGCTTTAGGATTAAGTCCAGATAACTGAGCATGATGAACAATATCCTTTCCATGCTGTTCCTTTCTAAACTCTCCGGTCTCATTTATCTCCTGTCCTCCCCCTGTAAATACTGAGAGATTTGTAATTTCCTCACACTAGATGTGGCTTTCATACCCCTGGGCCATTGCTTACCCGCGTCCCCAAGACTAGAAAGTTCTTAGCTCACTTGTCCAATGACTAATCCCTACTCATTCTTGGAATTCAATTTACTCCCTTCTCCCCAGGAGGACTTTTCTATCACTTCTTCTCCTCTTAGGATAGGTAAGGTTGCCTCTCAGATCTTCTCCCACAGTCCCCAGAGCACTTAACTCGCAATTTATTCTCTCTCACTCAATGACAGTCTGCTAAGGACAGGACCACATTTTATTCACCTCTGCATCTCCAGCACTGAATAAGTGTCCTGTACTTGGCACTAAATTAATATTTGCTGCATGAATGAATGAATGCAGGAAGGAGAAGCCTGGGGGAAGTCCACACATTCTCAGTCTGGTTCTTATTTGTTACTAACAAACCTCAAAAGGCCTGTGCACTTGAGGGATGAGAGGAACTCTGAATCTGTCCACAATTATTTCTAGAGCAGGGAAGGAAAGAGACTCAGTTGGAAATAGTCAATGGAACCCACAACTTCACCATTCAATCCAAGTGTAATCCCCAGACTACATTAATGTTATTCTCCTAGGAGAGCCAGAAGAAATTAGATGAGGAGGGGAAACAAGACAGGTAATTTTTTTAGTTTCTAAGTACTAATTCCCACTCACTAGCTAAAAATTGCAAAATTCATCAAGGCAACTTGGTTGAAGACAGAATCACTAAAAAAGCAAATGATGCTATGATAGACTAAATAAAGATATAGGAAAACTTGAGTTTATATTATATTCATGTACCCTATGGCTCAGCTCCATTGAAAGTCTTACACTTAATGGGTTAGGTGGAATAAATAAAAATTCGCTAATGATAATCCTATATGAGAACTAATAAAGTGACCATAAATTTTCATTTACACATTAACAGTAATAGCAAACATTTCACTATACATCTGTTCTATTGCTTCAGCAATATTTAGAGAAAATGTAACACAGCTCCTACGTTATTTTCCATTTATCCTCACAGTTTTAGCCAAATATTTAATATATGAATTATGAAAAAAGGTCTTATTAGATTTTAATGTATTATAAAAACAGTATTAATTGTCATTCAATGTCACTTCTCTTTTGCCTGCTCATTTTCATTTCTCCTTGCGTTTTCTCAGCCCTTCTAAGTTGCATAAATACATACTTTTTATCACTTACCTTTTGTTCTATGAGATACCCTTTATTGATTTTTATCAAAATTGAAGCTCTATGCCAAGTTAAGGGAAATTGCCAAGGTTGGAAACACATTTTTCTTGTATGAGTTCAGAGAATCTTGAAACTCAAGGTCACTTTTTGAGATAATCTGAATATTTCTAAAGTTTTAAGCTGCAAAAAGACTGAGAACTCACCTGTAAGTTGGGATGGGCTGTCCAATCTTAAGTCCATCTACAATTCATTCTGGGCTCTGGGCAGGTCTCCTTGGGCCTTACTCAAAGAATTTTTATCAAGAGATCAGTAGTGTCTTTCCGTTCATATACCACAGGGACATCTAAGCTTCAAAAACTGAGCCACATGATGGAACTGGAATAAATGTTTTAAGTTTGCAGACGGTTGTAATATGTGGAAAGCAGTTAGTTCTGTTGAAGACAAATTCTAAATGTATAAGGAACTATGTCTCAGAAGCCAAGATATTATAAATCCCCAAAGGGAGCCCCTGCATTGATTTAATTACAGGCAAAGTGGAGAAAAGTAATCTGCCCTTCAGGTGGCACCCAACTATACCCTAAAGAAATGAAAGGGACTTTAGTAGTGAGAGACGTGATATGACACTAAAAGCATCCATTCGTTCATTCTATAAACATTTAATGAATACCTATATAGGCCAAGCAGTTTATTAAGGACTTGGAAATGAAAAATTACCAAGAGAGGGTTTCTGACCTAAAGAACACAAAATTCTATAAGGGAGAATGGAGGTGAATGAGTATAAGGGTAGTGTGTAACAATTAGAATAGAGTAAAAAAATAAAATAGTGAAAATGATTGTGTTAGGCATATCAAACGTTTCCAGAAGACAACTGAGCCCTTCCTCTATGGCAGGTTCCATTCTAAGTGGTTTGCATGGAGTGACTCATTTAATCCTCATAGTTCTCCATGAGGAGGTCACTGTTACTATCTCATTTTATATATTAGGACACTGAACCTCAGAGGGGTTAAGGAATTTGAGCAAGGTCACAAAGCTAGTCAATGGGGGAGCCAGTGTTTGAATCAAGTCTGTCTGGCTTAACGTTGTGCTGATAATGGCAACACTGTACTGCTTCTCAATGTACAAAACTGACAAAGGATCCATATTTAGAACACATAAGGAATTCCTACAAACCGGCAAGAGGCAGACATCCCAAGTAGAAAAACAGACAAATTGTACCACCAGAAATTTCTTATTAGAGTAACTTGGATAGCAAAAGAGCATTTGAAGAGATGTTCAATCTGGCAATGTTGAATAAAATTGAGACCACATATATCCTCCAGCTAGGTCATCCTATTTCTATTTATACATCCTTGAGAAACCTTCACATAGGTACACAAATGAATATAAAGTTGTTCATCATAGCTTTGTTGGGAAAAGCAAAAGGCTAGATCAACCTAAATGGACATCAAAGGGAGAACATAAAGAAAAAGAAGCTATACACCTACGAAGGAATATTGAGCTCAGAAAGAAATTAACCAAGTCTATTTATATACGTATAATAAATCTCAGAAACATAAGGATGAATTAAAAAGGTAAGCAAAACAGAACGTATGGTATAACAAATGTATGAAAAGCCACACACAAAATAACTGTACTTATGGTTCACAGATATCTTTGTGCAAATAAAGGTATATGCAAACAATGGTGTGGAGGTGAGTTGAAAGAACACGTTAAATCCTGAGCAATAAGTTCTCATTCTTAAACACAATAAAATAATAATGATAGCGAACATTTATTTGTACTTACTACTTTCCAGGTTTTGTATCCAAGAACCTTCAAAATATCAGTTCAGGAAAATGAGTCAGGTACTATTGTTACCCTTATTTTACAAATGAGAAAAACTGCATCATACAGGGTTATGTTTTCCTCATCATAAAAATTTTAGATGTTGAATATTAAATTCAAATCCAGCAATGTAATTGCATAGTCAATGCTCTTAATTATTGTATTCTCAGCGATTAAATTGTATTATATCCCCAAACTAGTGATACATTAAGAGTCAGAGAAAATGCCCAAAAGTAAAAATAAGATACACCTATAAAGTGTTTTGGAGGACAGGTCTGAGGCTCAAGTACATATTATTATATATTGTACATCCATAGACATTTGAAAGATAGTGACAAAGTTGGTGAACAGCTCTTCTGCTTCCATTGACCTCTTCCATAGGATAAACTGAATTCAACTGTGAAATGAAGGATTTGAGTAAAACATAAAGGAGTAGTAACGATAGATCATATTTTTGAGTTTCTATCATGTTCCACTAACTGTGGTAAACGTCTTTATATGTGTTATCACACTTAATGTTCACCTTTGAGGTAGGTATTGCTAGTCTCATTTTAAAGACATGAAAACTAAAACACAGGGAGGCTAAGTACCTTCCCACTGTCACGCATTGTGGAGCAGTGACAGGAACTCATCTAATTCCAAAGCCAATGGTTTTTCATTGCATCATCTCTAAAACAGGTCAAGTGGTCCTCCCATCTCACCATCTATTTATATCAGTATTTACGTCTCTAGTTAATGGTATACCAATTACTCCCATTTGTCCACCTTATAGAGTTAGTATGAATACCAGAGGCATCAGGAGTCATGATGCACACACAAGGAAATGCATTCTAAACTTTATAATTGTTACTTTTAGTTTTCCAACACAAACACTAAGTATCCTGGTAATCAGACACTTTTTGGTGTCTGTTGACGTTGGAAGAGTTTCCAATGACATAGGAGTCTTTCATTCTTTTGATAAGATATTAAGTTCGTTTAAAATGACTGACGTTCCATTTATTCTTGTTTTCTACTTTCCCACTGGTCTGAAAATGCGTGGGTTTTCAAATACAGTGGCACCTACTCCAACACTTCACGTTCCATTTCTAGCCTCCTTCTTTTCTACCAAAAGCTGTTTTCTAAATCTGAACAAAGAGAGACATTCTTTCTCTACTTTTCCTGCATTACTTTGTCTTGAAATACAAGGCAAGTGTTTTTTATGATACCTGAGGGGAAGAGGAGAGGAAAATAGATGATTGTGACTACTTATTCATATTTATCAAACTTCACTAGAGTTTTTGCCAGCTGTGCAAATGAAACATAGCATAGTTAAAAGAAAAAGGGGCTTTGAAGTTAGACAAACCTGACTGTGAATCCCACATCTGCCATTTACAATCTGTGAGACTTTGGCAGATAATTCTCCAAGCTTAGTTTTTACAAAGTTAAAATGGATGTAGTAATACCTACCTTTTTGAGTAATTTTGAGGATTCTAAAAAATGTATGTAATGTGCCTAACCTAGTTGGCTGGGATATAAGTCAGTGAATGGTCATTGTAATCACGGTGTTAGCATCCAGAGTTTTTAGACTGAAAGGTACTTTATGCTCATACTAGTTACACCTGAACACTTTATAAGAGAGGAGCAAAGGAACTTGTCCAAGGTCACACAGTCAGTTAGCAACTGAGCCGGGAATGGGACATAATTTCCTGACTCTATTCTATGCTCAGTTCCCTTTGATGCCTTTCATTCTTTCCTGGTGTTTCAACAGTCTGTCTTCTGGTTCTTAACTCTTTACTCACACAAATATTCTTTTAATTTTTGGTAAGGAAAATTGGCCCTAAGCTAGCATCTGTTGCCAATCTTCCTCTTTTTGCTTGAGGAAGATTGTCCCTAAGTTAACATCTGTGCCAATCTTCCTGTATTTTGTATGTGGGACGCTGCCACAGCATGGCTTGATGAGTGATGTGTAGGCCCACACCCAGGATCTGAACCTGCCAACCCCAGGCCACTGAAGCGGAGAACGTGAACTTAATCACTACACTACTAGGCCAGCCCCACTCTCACAAGTATTCTTATTACACTAGCAATAGATTTTTCTGGTAGGATCCACAACATCTGAGACCCATTTGGAGTCTGAAATATATTCAGATAACCTCAGAGCTCATTCTTTCTTGATGTTTCTGTCATGTATGAAGTTGCACATGGTATTTGGAGGTTAAAAAAAAGTTCTTAGGGGTTATTTTTAGCTCATCATTTCTTCATAACCTTGGATTCCTCATGCTTTCTGTAATTAATTTATCATAAGAATGGTAATGTTGAAAGAAATTTCTTCTGAGCATAGAAGAAGCTGAAAATTGTTGCAAGAAGTTGAAGCAGTAATAAGGCTATTGCTGAGCACGGGTTTATTAGAAAGCAAAATAAACAGCATGCTGCATGCTGACTTCATCTTCATTAAACATTCATACTGGAAATGCTCACCTTGTCTACAGCCAAGACGTTATCCTTTGCAGAAGAGAAAAAAGAAAAGCACTCACTAGGCCAATATATTGCAAGTGTTCCAGAGCTTTGGGAAAGTGGTGTTACATAAAATCTTCAAATATGTTAGCCTAAGCAGTTTGGCCTTCAAACAATTCCAACCACCTTGGGGCAGGGCACGATGGCAAAGAAAGTATCTCAGAGTAGAATGAATTGACTTGCATTCTACCATGCAGGGAAACGTACATAAAAATTGAAGAGGCCTTTATGCCACTGCCATCGTGGTATGTGAGTCACTTGGCCTAATATGTTAAGAGGATTAGTGCTAAAGCTGCATGAACTTTGAAATAGCCCAATGAGGCTTATGTGCTTTCCAGTTTAAATTGGTCCTCAGTGAGGCCTCTCTGATCATCAGGAATTTGGCAGCCTGAGGATTCTGCTACATTCTCCAAAGCAAGGTCGAAGCCCCTGGGTGTGAACACTGTGGCCTCTCTTTTTATTTGAGGTAGAAGTGGGGAGAGAGAGCTAGAAGGTAAAGGGGCAGGGATCACTAAGGAGGTAGTGGTGAAAGTCAAAATCTAAAATATTCCCCGTTCATGCTTTCCCAAAGATCATAAGGATTAACCAAATTAAATTAAAAAAAATAGATAAGCACCCAGCTGTTGCATCCAGCTTATTGGTGAAGAGGTCAAAATAAAAGCCCTCTCTCTACCCATTTAAACTACAAGGGTCTTCAGTGGGCAATGAACGAATCTTATAGGAATAAAGGCATCATGCTGTGTGGTTCACGTGGAAAACAAATTTGGAAAAGGAATGGGAAGTCACGGTAACATGACTCTTCCCTTAAGAAGCCCCTAAAACGACTACCTTTCCACTTCAACTTAGCAAAAATGGAGTGTGTCACCATCTACAGAGGCACGCTGAAGAATCATCCCATCACAAGTTGATCAGTGTATGTGCTGAATGTCCAGTATACAGAGGCATATACATGTGTCTGGGCATTCCAGTGTCCCTATGGGTGTTTGACAGCTCAGAGGCATAGTTATAGGATCAGCCTAATACACAAACTCTTTGCAAAAATAGGCTAAAAAACCTCCGCTAAGGCATGCCACCTCCAGATACAGATTTCATGGGGCCTTTTGCTGTGGATGCCAACGGTTTTGGAATGAGTTTACATGAAATGCATCATTCAGGAAGCAGCTGGGGAACCTGTCCCTGTGACTCTCTTGGGTGTCCTTTGAAGCTAGTGCTTCTGCTTCAAGGATATCAAATGACACGAACACTTCTTTGTCTCCAGAAGGAGAAAAACATGGGAGGACGGCTAAACACTTGAGCCAGCACTATGTCACCATCACAAAAGAGAGTAGCTGAGAATAGCAGCCAGTCCAGCAAAAGAAATTTTAAAGAATCAATAAAACTCGCCAACAGAGAAGATTCCTGGATTCAGAGGTTGGTGTTTTCCACAAACTGAGAATGACCTAGATCATTTTAGGATACAAAGCAAGAGCAGGGAAAAAAGGCAAGTACCACCTAATAGCTTTGCAGTATTAATCTGGAAACAGAGGACTCTGTGCTTGTATTTCCTTTCAGTCCTTTGCCACAGTCAATGGGTTTGTGTAATAACTCTGACATGTTCTCTTTCTCCCATCCTGTGTCTACTGGTACTAAGTGAATTCATGAGGAAATCATGAGCTGGTTTGACAAAAGAGAAGATCAGTTGTAGAAGCAATACATTTTTAGCAGAAAACATATTGTATTTTTGACAAACCATGACTTCTCAGCCGAAGGGAACATAACGCAGGATCGATTGCACGGGCTGAAATTCTTGTGTTCACAGCAGATGTATTTTCATTTATAATTATGTCATGCAAAGAGCATTGCTGGGGCCCCTTCCAGACAGGCTGGAACACCCACCAAGCCATACAATGTGATTGCTGCTAAACAATTGTTAACTCCCTTGGGGACTTTCTTGCAAGGCTTTTTTTTTTTTAACTGAAACCAACAAAGAAAGCAAATAAGTGCAGCATCACTTAGGGTTTACTGGAAATCTGTGCAAACTCCTCAAAATATAGTTCTAAAAATTCCCAGCTATCTGAGAAAGAAATTATCAGTTAAATAGCTATTAAAATTCAATTTCCACATTTTCCTAGATTTTAATTAGGAGTTTGGATCTTGAGGAAGTAGATTCATTCACCAGGTAATTCTGAGTTTCTGGCATTAAGGTGAAATACCAAATCTGTCTCTTGATATCAACTCTCACTATGCTACGTGTCTCATGACCCGACCTGAAGTGCTTAAATGATCCAAGATGGACATTCGCCCTTTTTACCCAAGCTTGTAGCTTTGGCCTAGATCCAACACGCTTCCCAAGATCAGCAAGAAAGAAAGGATCCCACAAGACCATTAATGTTGAGAGACTGAATATATAAGCGAACAATGGCCAGACCATATATAAAAATAGAACTCTGGGGGCTGGCTGGTAGCATAGCTGTTAAGTTCGTGCTCTCTGCTTCTGCAGCCTGGGATTCGCTGGTGCAGATCCCAAGTGTGGATCTAGCACTGCTTATCAAGCCATGCTGTGGCAGGCATCCCACATATAAAGTAGAGGAAGATGGGCACAGATGTTAGCTCAGGGCCAATCTTCCTCAGCAAAAACAGAAGATTGGCGGCAGATGTTAGCTTAGGGCTAATCTTCCTTAAAAAAACAAAAAAAAGAACTCTGACCCATGATGAGCAGCAACATGCCCAGGAAACTAACCCTTTATCTGTAATGATCAGCCAAGGAATCCAGTCTACTACAAATCAGACTTGTAGGAAGTCAGACTGCTATCTCTAGTAACAATCTAGGAAGCCAAACAAAAACTCTTGTAACAATCAGTCCCAAATGGCCAGGACTTGATTAATACTCAACAGCATCCCTAATTTTTGACCTTTTTTTTTTTTTAATTTTTGCTTCCAATTTAGAAGCAGCTCGAGAAAGGCAAATCTGCATCCCTAACCAATCACACAGGATTCCCTGCTTCTAGTTAGCCCATCAACACAACGATTCTCTTTGCGATTCCTGATCTTAGAGAACAATGGCCATATATGATCTACTCACTTGGAAAATAGAGCCAAAATCACATGGTTAAGATTCAAATAGTGAATCAGCATCCAGTCAGGAAAAGAGAAATGACTCCATGTATTTAAAACAGAGGGACATTAAGACATTGGTTATAGGGGAGTTGGAATTGCTGAAGTTGAAGGGAGGGATGCTAGAGGAGCAAAAGAGAGAGAAAGGTTGTTAATCTAGGATCAGGAAGCCACTACCACTCCCGGACTGGATCCTATGAGCCCACACAGACTGCTGCTCTCATGGAACCACACCACTCGTAAGCAGAAAAAACAGAAGCTGCACTCCTATTTTGCTACCAAATTGCCAGCAACATTGCTAGAGCTCACACCCACTGGGAGCCACCTCAGCCATTGCTGTCACTGCCAAAGGCGATCATCTGAAGCATTCCAATATGGCTTTTCCCGTTTTTCACTCTACGATCTCCTGCCAGTGCGTTTCATCAGGAGGTCACACCAGGAAGAGAGCTGGCAAAGAAGGCTTGGACCATGTGGTTTGCAGTCTTCCAACCCCCAGTGTAAAGAAAAAGACAAGTGTAGAGCTGAGAGAACAACAGATACTATCTACACAGATAATAAATACGTTCTGGCTTAAACTGGATGATAAATCCAAACCAGAAGAATGTTCTGATTTATTAAACTTGCTCTTTAAATAAGATAAAGAAGTTGAGTCCATAATATTAGATTGCCGTCACCCTGTATGTTCCTAGGAGGAAATGAGTGACAGAGAGCTAGGCCCCCTCCTCCCCACTTCTGATATTACAGGCTTGGGGCTGGGCCCAGGGTGGGGTGGGGCATGGGAGGACAGGGAGAGACAGTACTGGAGAAGTAGGAGCTTTGCAAAAATTCTGAGCCCTAATTATAGATGGGAGTTACAGGTGGGAGCGATATTCATCCTATGCATATAGAGCTCTGACAACCCACCCTGTTTTTGACTCCCCCGAGATCTGGAAGGATGGAGTCTGTACATATCTCTACAATAGCTATTCACAGCACATCCGTTGGAAGACGCGTTCCTCCAGAGAGAATCAGGGCAAGAATTTCTAGAATTATATTGTGGGATCATCAATGAAAGATGATGAGGGTGAGTAATAAACAGACCTCTTCTCCTTTTTGGATTTCATTTATTTATTTTGTTCAACCATTATTTGTTGAGTGCCAACCACGTGTGCAGGCACTATTTCACGCAGAGCAAATATAGTAGAGAAAAAAATCCCTGCCCTCATGCTTTATACATTCTACAGGGAGGAGGGAGACAATCATGTAATTAAAAGGTGGTAAGTATTATGAAAAAGAGAGAGCAGGGAAGAGGGAGAGACAGTGCAAAGACAGACTTTGCCATTTTAATTAGGTAGATCGAAAGGGCTACATTGGATAGATAGTATTTGAATAAAGACGTCAGGAAAGTGAAGGAGGAGGTCATATGAGCACCAAGGGAGGATATACCTGGCAGAGGGGACAGCAAATTCAAATGCCCTGAGGCCAACTGTTTAGGAAACAGTTCAGTGTGGCCAGAAGAGAGAAGCAGTGCTGAGATCAGAAAGAATGAAAATCACAACACAGAGGGCCCAGAAAGCCATTGGAAAGAATGGCTGGTCCTCAGAACGGGATGGGAAGGCATTGGAGGATTTACAATGAAAGAATGACATGACCTGATGCAGTTGGAGAGGGTTGGGGCAAAGAGACCATTTTGGGGAGCACTGAAATAATTAAGATGAGAAATCCCCCACAGGGGTGGTGGTGGAGGTGTCGATAAGAAGTTTGTTCACATAAACAGAAATAGCAAATTATTCAAGCTAGCCAGAATTCTATCTGCAGCACTCCAGTGGAAAATCCACTCTAAATATACCCTCCTGATGATGCTAGGTTAGCAGGATCATCTTTAGACCTGCATATTGGACCAAAATTCACTTTACATTTGCAGCCTCTGTGCCCCAACTGCTTCATTTTGCCTGTTAATGTGTTGCTCTTGGATCATAATTAATGAGACAAATAACTAAACGCATTTCACATAGAGCACCCATCCTTTTATTTTCTCATAGCGCATTTTTCCAAAGGAGGACGCTTTTAATAGAAAACGATTTTGTGAATACTTCATTCAGCTGTATTTTTAGCACCTAGAGATGGAAATAACACATAATGACAAAAAGCTACAATAAAATCAGTAATGCTTGAAAACGCCATATTTTATAAGTACAACACAACAGCATCTCCACTCACCTGAAGAGTAATCACAGGTGTATGCACAAAATCAAATACTTATGATTCATGGACCACATGTAGAGTGCATGAGGTTTCACAGACCCCTTGTCATTATCATGGAAAATGTCTCTGTAGAAAGCGGAACCCAAGTCAGACAGCTTTGTGATACACAGAATTCAACCAGAAGTCATTTAAATATGGAGATCTATTGTCACTGGACAGATAGGAAAAGAAACTTCAGAAGAGAAGTGATAAATTGATTAACAAACGGTAAATACATGGTTTACATGGTTGGAGGCTGTGGATTATTATTTCCCTTGGAAATCAAGGAATGAGCGACTTCACATACAAGGTGGGGCACAAGGTGATTGCTCCCCTCATTAAGTTGTACGTTCTGTGTCATGGTGACTATAAAGGAAGCTGGTGACATTCAAGGCGAGCTTCCTTTATAGTCACCAGTTCCAGATCTTATTCCCAACCAAAATCTCTGCTCAGTTAGTAACCTCCTGGAGCTAAAATGTAATTTAAAACTTAATCCCCTTGGTATGCAAAATCACAATTGTTTCCTTAGAGGGTAAATTCTTTAAGAAGATATTAAGTAAATCATACCTCTTAGTATTCATATTCTTAATGTTAGATTTAGAAATAACCTATATATGAGACATGTTAGTTAGGTAATTGATAATATGTAAGAGGATTTGACATATTAGGGTGTTCTAAAGCATAAGTCATGATTTTGATGGAAAATCTGTAATTAAGGGATCGATTTAGACTTTTGATGTTAACTTGAAATTTTATGTTTGTATATATTATTGGAACATATAAAGCATCGCTTCTCAGACATTAGCATATATCAGAAGCTCCTGGAGGCCTTGCTAAAACACAGCTTGTTAGGCTCTGTTCCCCGTTTCTTATTCAGTAGGTCTGAAATGGAGCTTGAGAATTTGCATCTTTATCAAGTTCTCGGGTGGTGCTGATGCTGCTGACCCAGGACTCATGCTTTGAGAACCACTGATTTACAGGATCTTAAAATTCACTTTGTTCATAAGGTGAGTTTATTAGACTTATAAGAATTACTTCAGAACTTGGGAAAGTTTGTTAAATCAGACAGATTACCTAAAAAGGAAGTCAATAATATTAAACTTATAAATGCAGCTTAAACTACTTAAAGGAGGTTAATCATCTAAGTTTACAAATGGTACCAAACATCAATAAAGGATCCTTCAAAATTTTACCAGTGTTATATATAGAATGTTAAGATTTATAAGTTTAAGAAAAAACTCGGGTTTTAAACCAGTAACTTTATTAAACTGAATATTAATATTTAAAACCAAAGTCACCTGTGAATAATCTTTTTTGTGCACAAAACTCACTCTTGAGGACATCAAAAGTCCAGCATCGACAGTAGTCACTCCATCTCCCAGAGCTTCTAAGCCCATGGATTGGGAACCTTTGGCATAAAGGACTAGGTAAATGTTCACCCTTTTCCTAAACCATTTGATGCCTCTTCAAATGATTTCACTCCTCTGCCTATAGAGTCAGGGCTTGCTTTCAAGACAGTGGACTGAACAAAGAATCCACATCTTGATCGACTTGATCTGCCACAGGAGTGAATCTCCTGCAAATGCTCTGGGAGCTTTTCTCTGCAGCTCCCCTGCTGACTGTCATTGTCTTCATGCACTGTCAGAGGACACCACAGAAAGACGAATGGCGTGTCAAGATCAATCTTCCTCCAGAGACACTTCTTGAAATAATGTTGAATAGCTGCACGTTTGGAAACCTTTACTTCTGAGACCAATTATCTCCCTGCTACAATGGATTCCGCCTTCACCAGCTTGGCTTCTGGACCCAGCTGTTTTCTGGAAGGCCAGATGTATTTTGAATCGCAGATGTGATCATTTAAATTAACTAAATTTTCTATGTTTTTAAAAAGGGACGTTTATTAGCCGTCAGGGAATACAGTCCTTGGTTCGTTTTCCAGGTTAGAACTATTGTTTCTCATTTCTCTTTTATCATAAATAACAACACAGTGGAAGCACCTCAGGTGACTCTAGTTCAAGGAAGAAATACAATTAGTGAAGGGACTAGATTTCCAGGATTGCGTACTCCATTTGGAACCCAACTGTATTGAATACTAAATTTCACTCAATTTTTTTGAGGCCAGATCCACCCCCTATGGTATCCTTAGAGATTAGACAATTTTTATTTGGGTTACCAAAGCAATCTCTTATTTTCTGGGAACCTGAATTTTTGGATCTAATCTTAAGTGAACATTTACAGAAAGCTGTCACAGGAAAAAAAAAATCTATGGTCAATTTCCATTGGTCCTCAAAATACCACAGTATGTGAACCTAGTCCTGAACAGTGCTCTATCTTAAAGGGTTTATTGTTATAGTGGGCGCGGGCTAGAAAAACAGATTTCGTGTGAGATGCTTCAAATTCCGGCTTTACCTTACCTAAGCCTGTTTTCTCATTAAAAAAAAAAGGAAAGAAAGAAAAATACCTACTTAATCTAGTTTCTGGCACATAGAAGTTACCCAATAAATGTTAGTTAGGATTCTTTTTTAATCTAAATGACTAGTAATCAGAAAATGGTTAATTCCTTTATAGAATTATATATGGTATTAAAAATTATGTTTTGTGAAACTATGTAATATTTAAAATATATTATGACTGCTAAGTTATAAATAATAATTAATTTCTTTTAAAACTGTATATATAAAAAAGACAGAAAAATCCACCAAATTATTAATGAATTGTTGTGGAACTATGGCCTTTTAAAAATGATCATTTCTACCTTTCCATATTTTGGGGATATTTTCAGTTAATCAGCAGAGACCAAACTAAGAAATTCAATAAATAGAAATTTAAACCGTGAATGAAATTGCATGGGCATATGGAAGTCTATTATAAACTACCAATTGCTACTGTGATGGCACACAACAATTGTATCTTACAACCCCGCACACATTGTAATCACAGTTACAAAAACATCTAAATCATCGCTTACCTTCAAAATATTGTTTATTTTCCATAAACCTTTGTAGTAGATCAGGTAACTATTATTTCTTTCCATTTTACAGGTGAGAGACGGGGAACTGGCACACCCAGCTTCTTATTTGTGGAGCTGTTACAGACACCACCAACCTTGTGCATTGTGCTTATTGGTCACTTTGCTCAGTTTGCTCAATCCTATGTAAACCCTCCTTGAACAAGCTGTGTGCCCACGGACCAGTTACACAGCCTCTCTGGTGCATATCCCCATCTGAAAAATGGAAACAAGACATCTGCCCTCCCCACTTCACAGGCTTATAGGAAAATCAAACAACATAGTGAAGGTAAAAACTTTTGAAATATGCAAATTTAAGGTATTTTCTTTTCTTCTTTTTAAACAAAATTAAAATCACCAACACAAATTGTGGATAACCATGTGCTTCATGTCGTTGGGAAGGCAACTGCCACTTAGTAGGTGCCCTAAAATATTGGTTTCCCTGTCTTTCCTCTCTTGAAAGTAGGAAAATGTTAATGAAGTCATAGATCTATAGAATTTCAGAGTTCTCAGGAGCCATAGAGGTCATTTCTTTGACCTCTCCGCAACATCTCTGATAATCTGTTATTCAGCCGCTGTTTGAGCACTTCCGTTAGAAGAGAAACTCTCTCCTTATGGGGTACTTGTCTCCTTTCTGCCTATACAAAAAATGTCACCCCGTTTACAAGTCTAACTATTTCAGTAAGCTCTAACAGAAAAGAGAAATAAAACTAGCAATTTTTTTATCTTAAGAGGATTATAATCAAATACTGTTTCGAAACTTTTTATTTTTTTCAGCTTTCTTCTGCTTGTACTTGGATTGCTCATCTGAGTGTCTAATTAGGAAGTCTCACTTTTCCTAGGTTTTCACTGAGCATTGTTACTCCGCAGGCAAGAATTTTTGTTTTTAAACTTTCATGACATCAACATAATCCTATATCATAAAATAGAAAGAGTGAAAAAAATTAGCTTCTTGGGGTTAGTTGTGCATTATGGGTAGCAATTTGCAAATACCTTGCCTTGAACCTCAGAACTGGATCTGTAACGAACAAAGCCCTGCAAAGTAATAATGGGACTGAGTCCTTTCTGGAACACTCTGTCTGGATATCATGGGGTGAAAAAAAAAAGTTTTAGCCTTATAAGAACAACCACCACCTAATTTAGAGGGAAAACTTCTCTTGCTGATGATCAATTTAGACATAGAAATACATTGAAATCTAAATATGGAAAATGTACAATTTTGAGTATCTTTTCTCAGCTCAGTCACTTCAAACATCGTACTTGTCTTTTAGTCTGTGATGAAGAGCAGGACAGCAAAGATGACAAGTATTGTGGCTCGAATGCTCTACTGCTCCTAGTGTCCCACCTCAGATAATGATGGCTGTGAGGTGGTTCTGAATATTCACCTTGCCCCCTGCCATGTTATGAGCCTGCAAACATTAGCGGTGTCCACAGACATGCCAAGTTTTCATTCATAGTAAGAAAGAGGTGTTCTTGTAAAGAAAAACAACAGAATTTGGAAAGCAATTTAATTAGGTTCAAAATGTTCTCTTGCAGTTGTAGCAGTGCTGGAATCCATCAGCTCCCCTCATTGACTCAAGCCTCAGGTTACTCATGGTAGGAGGTGTTGTGCCTAGAGAACCTTCCATCTCTCTTCGCTGACCCAGAGAGTAAAGGAGGGCTTGTTGTTGGAAAAGCAGCAGCCTCTCCCAAAACGAGAGGACTTACATGAATATTTCCCAAAGACACCTTGGCTGCTAGTAGATATCACAGGTAAGCTCATTTCAATCAGAGCTCACCTGGGTATCGTTACCCAGCCATCCCCAAATTCCCCAAGCCCTGTCTCCCCCAAACTCCTAAGAATTTCAAGAGGCATTTTACCCACCTGGCATATGAAGTGTCCTGCAGTCTTAGGGAGTGAGTTCTGTGGTGAGTAAAACTCCTGGGTTATACAGCTATTTCCCTGTTCTCAGCAGCCAGTTGAAACTTGTCACGGTACAAAAATAAATGTTGATACTGTGCTCTGAAAAAGGATGAGAAGCTGCATGCAGTCTGTGATGCTTGATAGATCTGGTTGCCTCCTGCTGTTCCTCTCTTCCACCAAGGAGCCTGGAGGGAGGGAGGCCTGGATGTGGCCAATGCAAGGTATTAACACTTTTTATTTATTCATCACATAATATTTATATAATCATATCTAAGTAAAATTATTAAACTAATGGCATAAAACTTAGATTTTCCTTCTCCTTAAGTCAGTTTCATAGCATCCTGCAACAAACATTAAAAAAATCTAAAAAGTGTGGGTTCAAAGCCTGGCTTACATTATGTTTAATGAGAAAACTGGCTTTAAAATAGCAAGTAGCCAAGAATGCTCAGACAAACAGTGACTACTGAAGATAAAAGGATATTTAAGTTTAAGATTCCTTCTTTCATTCTATGGACTTGGAGGAACCTGACCTAAAACAGACAAAGTTTTAGGTAACTACAACTTGTCAGTATGATCTTTCTTCATCTTTTAAGAATCTAATTTATGGAGACAAAACAGATAACCCAAAAATATGAGTTTGGGGAACAGCCATACAGTTGTCTTTTATGGAAAGAAATGAGCCCAAAGAGGCACTAAAGAAAGTAACCAGCAGAAATGGTAGACCGAGATAGTAGTTAGGCCTCATGTGGAAATCAAAACAGAGGACAGTGCTGTCATCATGGCCCAGGCTGACAAATGTGTCAGCTATGAAGGCTGCAGATAGGAAGCTGGGAACACATCCCAAGGGTGTGAACAGAAGGCTGGGCATCTTTCTTGAGTGATGACAAAAAGGCTGACTCAAAGGTCAGGAGAGCTGTCCTGTGAGCAGTGAGGAGGTCCAGGAAAGGTTAAAGAGCTTATTGAGTTCAGCAAAGTTCCCACTCCATTTCTGTGCTCAGCTTCTTCATTTCCCTGGACAGCTCATCATCATGGATATGGATAGTTCTATGCCATGACCCTGCCAAATCCTGGGTGGTAAATGGAGAGGTTGGCTAGGGTGGCAAGCAAAAGGAGAACAGACGGGGGAGAAACACCACATAATTTAGAAAACAATTCAATTAGGCTCAAAATGTTTCTTTGCAGTTATAATGGTGTTGGAATCTATCTGATCTGCTCCCTTCATTTACTCAAACCTCCGGTGACTAATGGTAGGAGGCATCGTGCCTAGAGAACCTTCCATCTCTCTTTATTCAAGAAATGAAGCTCAAAAAACTCCTGCTGATGAAACATCTATGCTTCCTTAGTGAATGTTAGTGGAATCCATCCAGCAGTCTCCCTGAGCATCACTGCCCCTCGCCTTCTTGGTTCCTTCAGCCGTGGAGGAGGTTGTACGGAAAGGCAATGATGCTAATAAGGGGTCCACTGTCTCTCAGTCCATGACCGCCATGGTCCTGAGAAAGTTTCCTGGGTTATCTAGCAACACCATTTGTAGACCAAAATATTTTCAGTCCCATAAGACTGCTCCTCACTATGATGCACTGCTCTCACCCCGGCTTCTGGACTTTGAGTGATGCCTTCATTTCTCTGGGACCAAACTTTCTGTGTATTAAGTGAGGGAAATGAGCTCAGGTGGTCTACTGCTCAAGTCCTCTTCATTCTCTCTTTTTGGAACTAACCACAGAGACTATCCATGTCTTGGTTGGCTGTTGTATTGTTGTTTTTATTATTGCTTGTTTTGTTTGTTTGTTTTCATAACTGGTTGATTTAATTAGGTTTAACAGAATACTTTAGAATGCTTCCCATTTTATTGATATATTAAGTAGAAAAGAAAGCTGTTTTCACTATGCTGATAATAGACTTTAATGTAACGAAGAGGATCATAAAATAATCATCAAAGAAAAAATTTTCAGCAGGAAGTTTTAACACTTTTGATCTGTATGTACCTAACACCTTAACCACAAAACAAGTGAAGCAGAAATCAACAGAAACATTAGGAAATATTGGTAAATCAACAGTAAGAGGAAGTAGTTTTAACATACCTCTCTCAAAAATAAAGGGTAAAACATTAATAAATGGCTTTTTACAAAATTAAAATAGTAATATAAAATTCCAAGTGGATCAGATATCCAAATGTAAAAAATGAAACTCCAAAGTACTGGAAACGAATGAATTCCTAACTAAAAACTAAGAGTAAGGAGAACTCCCTGAACTACAGCTCCAAATTAAAAATTGGATTACTTAAAAATTAAAACTTTGAATGGTCAAAAAGATCATCATAAACAAAGTGAAATGAAAAATTACAAAAAAATTTTTTGCAACTTATACCACGAAAGGTTAATGTTTCTTCTATATAAAGGGCTTCTAAACATTGAGAAGAAAAACACCAATAAGCCAAAAGAAAAAAATGGGCAAAGGTCATAAACAAAATGCAAATGACCCTTAGTCATAAGAAAATATGCTCAAATTCACTCATATTCAGAGAATTTTAAATTAAAATTAGACTGAGGTACCATTTCTCACATATATTGTCAAATATTCAAAAGTATAGCAATGTTTCATACCTTGCTAATGGGAACTCAAAATGGCGCAACTCAATAAAGAGGGATTTGGTAATATTACACACACTCTCAAACACAAACAGACACACACACACACACACACACACTCCCTTCTGATTTAAACTGAATGCAGTAATTTTATCATCATTTTGAAACTATAACAAACATATGGCAAGACAGAGTAATTATATTAATGTTGTTATGAACCAAGATTTCAACATGAGTAAAGCACTAGAAATACACACAATTGAAGAAGTAAAAACAAATGACAGGCAAATCTGAATTGGAAGGAATTTCTGGGAACTGTTGTTGTCGTTTTTTAATCTCCCCGAATGCTCTCAGAATAACGGACAGAGCAGCTAGGAATGCAAAACCAAAAATGCACAGGCAACATTTACAACAAAATATAGTGACAAAGCATTGCCACAATCCCCAAAATAGAAAGGTGTGCAGCCAAACATGGTACCAGCTTCCATGTAGGAGACAGCAGATGAAAGCAATGCACAGACTGCTGGAACTGAAAACAAGAGAAGCCCTGAATGGTCAGTAGGTATTTACCAGAAAGTATGACAAGCCAAAATAAAATCGGGAGGGTTTTGAACACTCACAAGTAGTCAAAAGGTGTGCATCTGAAGGAGCAGGCACTGTGGGAATATGAGCTCACGTAACTAAACAGATACAACCCTCTTTCAGAAAAATCATCATCCTAAGGAAGAAACTACTGGGGAGAGTTTCCAAATTTTGAAAAGTCAGAATCAATAGAAGTAAAGAAGAAAGGAAGATCCAGGTTAAAGTAGGAGAGGAGAAGGAGGGAGAGTATCTCAGAAAACACAGTCACATTTGTTGAATTTTGAATTGGTAAACATCTGACAAAAATTTAAAAAGAGGAAGGTTGAGATTTGTGAAGCCATAAAAACTAACCTCCTAAAAGCTGGCTTCCTGTAAGTTTGGTAAATCTAATATGACACAAAAAGGAGCAATAAGCAGAATTGTTTCAAATGCCACAAAAACAGAATGAGCAGAAAATTGTCCCTATAGATCTTGAAAGTATTCCAGAAAGACATAGCCACTAAACAGGTGAAAACTCTAACCAGCTACAGTAGTCCCCGTTATGTGGGGTTTCGCTTTCCACGGTTTCAGTAACCCGTGGTCAACCATGGTCCAGAAGCACAAGATCCCCCTCTGAGTATTGTCAGTAGGTCAATAGCAGCCTGACACTCTGTCACAATGTCTATGTCGTTCATCCCACTTTGTCTCATCACGTAGGCATTTTATCGTCTCACCTCATCACAAGAAGGGTGAGTAGAGTACAATAAGATATTTTGAGAGAGACCATATTCACATAACATTTCTTACGGTACATGGTCATGATTGTTCTATCTTATTAGTTATCATTGATAATCTCTTACTGTGCCTAATTTATACATTAAACTTTATCATGGGTATGTACGTATAGGAAAAAACATGGTCTATATAGGGTTTGGGACTACCCACGTTTTCAGGCATCCACTGGGGGTCTTGGAACATATCCCCTGAGGATAAGGGGAGACTGCTGTATTTCAAATAAGCTAAAAGAATTTTAAAATATAATTTACAAATTAAAGAACAATCCAAGTTAGGATTTAAAAACTCAGATGTGGGGTGAACACTAAGAAAAGAATTAGACGGGGCTGGCCCAGTGATGCAGCACGTTCTGCTTCGGTGGCCTGGGTTCACCAGTTTGGATCCTGGGTGTGGACATGGCACCACTTGGCAAGCCATGCTGTGGTAGGCGTCCCACATATAAAGTGGAGGAAGATGGGCACGGATGTTAGCTCAGGGCCAGTCTTCCTCAGCAAAAAGAGGAGGATCGGCAGCACTTAGCTCAGGGCTAATCTTCCTGAAAAAAAAAAAAAAGAATTAGAAATAAAAAATTATTGCAGAAATGAAGCCTGAACTAGCATGCACACAAGAGCAAAAACAATAAATAATGCTGTAAGAATAACAGAAGGTGAAAACAAAGAAAATTTACAATCAAAAGAAAACAAAAGGATAAAAAGTATTTGAAAGAGACAGAGAATAGCAAATACAGTTGACAGATGAAGAAGAGCTACCACATATATAAAAGAGTTACTAAAGAAGAAATTCAAGCAATGGAATAGAATACTAAAATTAAGAAAATTTTATGAAAAGAAAATTAAAAAAAGATTTAAAACTACCTATTGGAAGGGTACAACGGGTGTCCTGGGGGGAAAAAAACCTCAAAATGACACACTGAAATATTATCTAATAAATTACTGAACTGTAAAGATGAAATTTAAGGGGCTGGCCCAGTGGTGCAGCAGTTAAGTTCACACATTCCGCTTCTCAGGGGCCCAGGGTTCACTGGTTCGGATCCCAGGTGCGGACATGGCACCACTTGGCATGCCATGCTGTGGTAGGCGTCCCACATACAAAGTAGAGGAAGATGGGCATGGATGTTAGCTCAGGGCCAGTCTTCCTCAGCAAAAAAGAAGAGAATTGGCAGCAGTTAACTCAGGGCTGATCTTCCTCAAAAAAAAAAATAAAATAAAATAATAAAATAAAGTGATATGCATTAAAAAAGGCGAAATTTAAAAAAATCTTTGGGCCTTCAGGAAGCAAAACCAAGTTGCTTACTAGGGGAAAAAAATTAGTTAGGCAGAAAGTGTTTGTTATTGTTAATTTTTCAGTAACAATTTATGCCAGAAAATACTGGAGTAAAAATTTAAGATATTGAAGGAAAGATAATAACAATTGCAGAATTTTATATACAGCCAACATTGATTTCAAGTGTAAAGGCCACAAACACACACCTATCAACGTACAAGAAGCATGGGAATATTGTTCCCATCAGCCCTTTCGGAGGAGTCTCCCAGACCATGAGTATCAGAATGACCAGAGAGACTGGAGTGACATTGACCTAAGGACTAGTATGTCACCTCGGAGGCTGCAGTTGGCTTCATCAGTCTCCTTTAGAAGTATCAGCAGTGTCTTCCTCAGAGGTCTGAGCCCCAAATCCCTGAGGCCCCTCTTCTAAAATCCTAAATTCTTAGGCTCCTGTCTCTTCCCTTTTGTTCTGTGTCTACTATAACCATCTCTGGGTAGACTCAGCATCTTCTTTTTATACAATACATGTGTAACCAATTCCCAGTCTAAAAAATACCTTCTTACATATTAAAAATATTAATCTAAATGCATTATTCTTTCCTTTAAAAAAATGTTTTTCCTTGCTCTATCCATTGGAAAAGCCAAGAAGCAATGACATTCCAGTAGCGATGAACACAGATATCACCCAGGCCTCTAAAGTCCATTTGCCACTACAAAGAACCAGGGCTCCTTGGAAAACTTCCTTATTCCAAGTCTTGGCAAGGAAATGTATTAAGTAAGCCTGAGACATCTTATTAGGCCAGAAAGTAAAAAAGCTATTGGAGAAAGCTAACTACATATGATTTCACTCATATGTGGAAGATAAAAAAAAAAAATGACAACCACAAACAAATGCATAGATACAGAGAACAGACTGGTGGTTACCAGAAGGGAGGGAGCGAGGGCAAAAGGGGTAATAGGGCACATGTATATGGTGACAGATGGCTAATTAGACTTTGGGTGGTGAACATGATATAGTCTACACAGGAATCAAAATATAGTAATGTACACCTGAAATTTATATGATAATGTAAACCAATCTTACCTCAAAAAATTAATTTTAAAAGAAGAAAGCTATCAAAGACTGATAGGATCATAGGGGCCAACATGGCGGAGCTTCCACTGGCTAAAAACCAGGACAGTTTGAGAAAAGGAAAAGATGAATGCATTGAAGCACATTAGATACATTTTTAAGTCTATGCACATACAGTAACATTAAAAAGCCATAAAATTATGACACTAAAAATTAAAAAATATGTTGGATATCCTAGGAAGTCACTGGAGCACCAACTTACTTTGAAAACTGATAAAGAAAAGCAAAGACTGGCCTTTCTGTACAAATTATTTCAAATGGTTGGTGAGGGACTGTTCCTTAAAATGCACAAAGAATTAGAGACCTAGAAAATCACTTTCTTGAAAGCTGAAATGAAATAAATAATGAATATAGGCAAGGATTGCCATAAATATTAAAACCTCAGGTGAAATGTTGACTGGTAATTCGATAATAGTGGAGTGAGCCAAAACAACCTGAACCCACAAATTCATCTTGGCATCACTGAAAGGATCAACTAGATCTTAAGTGCCGAAATTGGAACCCAGTGGAAAGATACAGCATCACCTATGAAGTACTCTTATCTAAACAGAAAGTGAATGTCAATAGAATCATTCTCTAGAATGCACTCCAACCTACAGGAAATACAGAGGATAGATGAATAAGCTAAAGGACACTGGAAGAAAACATTCACTTGAGCCTAGAATGGGGTCTTTCTACATGAAAAATTTCTTGTTTCTCGAACAAATCAAAGGAATGAAAAACAAGTTAGGGGGAACAATAGTTATAGAATAAGAGAGACTTCAAAGACCACAACTAAAGACAAGATTTGGATCTCGTTTGGATCTTGATTCAAATATACCAACACTAAGAAGACATTTGAGACACTTGCGGAGTTTGTCTACCTCTGCCAATGGGCCAAGTGTTTCAGAGTTCTTACGTCTTTTTTCCTTAGGAAAATATGAGAGAATCCCTCCACGTGTGGGGTCAAGCTAGAATTTTATTCCTCACAGAATGCTTTTTAAATCTACATCCCTATAGATTTTAATCATGTGTGGCTATCCAACATCTTTGAAAACTTTTCTTACATTTTATTAATTTCCCACATTTAAAGTCTCTCCTTCCCAAGGTTGAAAAGGAAAATTCATCTCTCTGGACTGCTAGGTAGTGAAGAGTCTAACAATGAGACATACACACGTCTTGAATTTGGAAATGAGAGACAGGAAGAGGTTGTCATGAGAAGGGGACTAAATAGTCTAGCAAACATGTTCGCAGAGCCCAGGAGCTTCCGACATCCAGCCTTGAGGATGATAGGTGTTGATTGGCAGTGACACCCTGAGTGGGCGGGGCATTATACTTGGCTGGTACTTCAGATTCCAGCTCTCTGAATCTCCTGGAAATTCTTTTCTGCTTAAAATGGATAAGGTGATGATACTGTGCAACAAGACTTCTGGGAGGCATCCATCTAGAGCATCTTTGCTATTTATTTCCCAGTGCCGGGGGTGAAGCATTCTAGTTTCCTGTATAGCAAACTGGTTTCTTGAACAAATTAAAAGAACTAAAAGGGTGTGTTCAAGGATGGTTTAGGTCTTGAAAGGACTCAGATTTATGAAACTGTCTGAGTTCCAGCTCCCCTTCTCACACGAGCGGCCGAAAGCTCAGTGTGCCATCTCTATCTGAGCATTAAAATCCCAATCCCCAGCCCCTACTCCAGGGCTTATGTTGAATTTGTTATTTTACAATAGTGGTCAGCAAATTATGGCCTGCGGCCTGTTCCTTTAAATGAAATTTTATTGCTACACAGTCACTCTCATTCATTTATGAATTGCCTACTACGGCTTTTGAGCTATAATGGCAGCATTGAGTAGCTACAACAGACAGTATAATGGCCCCCAAAGCCTAAAGTATTTACCATCTGGCCCTTTACAGAAAATGTTTGCCAATTTCTCCCCTACTAGATCAGAATGGCATTGTCTCTTAGATTGCTTTTTCATTTCTGACACTGGGTGTCTCTTCTTCTTGTTTCAAGATTAAGAGAAAGATTTTAATTTTAGTTTTCTTTCTTTGGTGGGAGACACTTCTCACCAGCTTAGTCCACCACACTGTTTGAGAGTTCCTCGTGTAATATGCACAAACCTGAAATGCAGTAGGAGAAAAATTACACGATGTCATAGGAAAGAGGGAGGGACACGGGGATAATGACAGCAGTGATGTAACATAATTTATTAACATGTACTCACTGATATCCTGTTTTATCGGCACATAAAATCCTTTCATTTGCTCCTCTCCTTATGTATCTTAAAACTATTTTCTCGTTTCTTTGGAAAGATGTCCCAACTCTCTTTCCATTTATAAGTATTCATTAAGAGTCACAGATAATTGTCCTTATGGATGAATATTCATTTATTTGTCAATGCTTTGGTCAGTGAGGAGGCAGCATACATAAGGTTTAGGCAGAACAGTGAGAGGCAAGGGGGAATCCAAGTTCACTCAGCTCTTCCACTTAATCACTCCATGACCTTGGAGAAATTACATGAACTCTCCAGCCTCAGTTTTCTACCTCTAAAAAGGGATTAATAATTGTAACTTACTCTTAAATTTGTTGTGAAAATTAAATTTAGCCATGTAAATAAAGCATTTTACTTAGTGTCGGTTATCTAGTGATAGCTTGATGAACACCAGCTACTGCTATTATGATCATCAATATTACTGGTAACTGTGGTCATGGAAAACAAAACTCTGTATGATAGATACAAATTTTACCCTGCAAAGCTAGACGCAAAAAAAAAACACAAAAAACCCCCCAACTTTACTCTGTTTCCTTAAATCAAATTTCATCTATTTAGAAACCTTCCCACTATGATTGCAGTATGTATTTAGTCATTATTGAGACCACCTGCCACTCCCTATCTCAGGACTGTTCATGTTTCCTGTAGTACATACACTGTCCAGAACATCTGTGGGAGGGCTGTCTTGTCTTATTCTACACTCTCTGAGCCAACAGTCCTTGAAGAAGGTGGCCCCATAACTTCCAGGCAAATTTCCCTCACCTCCCAAGGATGCAAGTTTTAGTGTCCAGTTCTCACCACCACCACCTGTCCTTATTACAACATCCCCCCTCCTTCTGAGGGCACTTTGCATGGAATCTGGGTAACTGGGTGCTGGTCTTAGCTACTCCTAGGACCAATAAACCCCTGGATTCTCTCCAGGATCTGTGAGAATGTCCCAAATCTTCCTGAAATTTATCATCTTCCTTTGCCCTCCCACTAGAACAATCTCTCTCATGATCCCACCCAAGTGGCCCTTTAGACACTCTGATCTTTCTCACTCTAAAGAGTATGGTATATGGAATGAGATACTGGAAGGAGATATTTTTTCCTTTCTAATTATCCAGTTACACTGGAGATTGAATGAGCAAGTAATGAGACTACGATAAGTGAGGAAAATAAAGCTGGACAGAGGGGAAATGAGAATGGAGGGCAAAATAGTGGACAAGAAGCCAGCAGAGTGACCCTGACAGAGGTAATGGACAGCTTCAGTTAGCCTACCCCACATGAACACTTTATTGTCATTTTTTTTGTTTGCTTGGGCAAATTTTAAATGAGAAACTAGGCACCAAAGTCTCAAATACAAGTAATTACCCTCCTGTCTCTAAGTTCTGACTGCATCCTGCTTTTGCTGCTCCAACCACTTTAACTTTTTTTCTCACATTTATTTGATCAAAGAGAAATATGACCAGAATCCATCACTATCAGCCATTCTTGGCATCAGAGATGTAAAGAAATTGACAATTTTTCCCCAAAAGAAAATCTGACAAAGAATAACAGGATACCACAACTTCTGTCAGCGCTTTCTACAGAACCCCAGTAGGGAAGAAAATCAGCACTGAATCAAAGTAAACAAAAACAAAAAGTAAAGGTAACAGAATGGATGAAGAATAAAAGAAAGCATGTGAAGAAAAAAATTGACTGAGGCGCTGCTAATGTTTCCATATCCACTACTGCTCTTTCCTACTGGTAACTGCTGAACCAACTAGGAACACTGGAATCACAGACAGGAAGAAGCCAGCACTTCCGGTTTTCTCTGTCAACAGTCAAGGAGCATTGAAATAAATGGTGAGAAGTTTTTAGGATGGTCAAGAGAAAATACTTTAGAGAGATTGCCACCTATAATGGGCTGGGGTTGCAGAAAAGGAGGTTGGAATACTACTGAATTAGAGTCCAAGGGTCTAGGCCATAATAGAACCCATAAGAGATGCTTTACTAAAATGTTTGGGACAGAAGTAGCACCTCTAACAGCCTACAAATGGAAAGAGATATTCCACACCATTCCCTGACGGATGCCAATGCAACATTGCTAATAAGAGCTCTATCACATCAGTGAAGGAGCCCAACAGAAGTACCAACTATCCCAGGGAATGGGACGTCAGAAAGAAACATCCATAGTCAGCAGATGAGGCTGCTTTTAGAAGACTCACATATAGTATCCGACAAATAGCATGAGTGTAGCAATATCTGGGACAGGCAGCTGAAGCAAGAAGATACAAGGAGCATGGCTGATCCCATGTCTCCTGACCCAACTTGTTTATGATCATATATAAGAAACTTCTGGAGACTTCTAGAAAAACCATGGTGGGGAAACTTTGCATAGAGCTATTACGTTACTGGGTAGAAGCAGTTCTCAATTAAAGGTAAGCTACATGTAATTGCATAACAATAGTACCCACCTCACAGATATGTCATGATTTAATGTGAGATCACTTTGTGCACTCCAAAGTGCCACCTGAATGTGAGGTGTTGCTAATATCCGTAGGTTGCAGCAACATGTCCACCCCAAGGATCCCAGGCTTTGAGAAAAAGCGCTGAGGGTTTCTTTCTGAAACACGGTCTTTGTAATAGAGGCTAATAAATGCATTGAGGTTCCAAATGTTTTGAAAAACACAAGTTTTGTTCCAACTCTATTTCCAAGCTTCATGTTGTTGCATCATTGTAGGAAAGAGTCTCAGATCCTTTCTTAAAAGTCAATATTGATGGGTGGCCTGGGGAAAAGCAACATGTCAAATTAAACTCATTGTTTTACCTGCTTCCTTTCAAATTTTTTCTCCTCCAGTATGCCGTATATCAGTACCACCCAAACTAGCAACTGGTGTGTCATCTTTGACTCCTCTCTCCCTTATCCCTAACATCCCATTAACCACTCAGTCCTCTCATTGTTACCTCTCCAATGTTTCTAGAATCCATGTGCTCTCTCCATCCCCAAAACCATTTCCTTAATTTAGGCCACTTCCACAGGAGTCTAACTGATCTTCAATTCTAAATTTTGTTCCGTAGAACATGTGGCCTTATACAACTGGCCCCTGCTCATCTCCCTCAGTTTGTTCCATATCATCACCCTCATGTTATATTCCACAGATACTTTGAACCTCTTGCAGAACTATGAAAGTATCATACTTTCTCACCTTCAAGTCATTGCTTGCACAAGTTTTTGCCTCTGTCGTTCCTTTTTTCACTTTCCTAACACCCTCTGACTAATTTCTATTTGTCTTCCAGAGTTCAGCTTAGATGTCACCTCCTCACAGAAGCACTTACTGACACTCCTAACTCCAACTTTCACTATGCCTCCCCCAGCTTGTTACTGAAAACCCTGTAATGCCTTTGTCTGTTTCCTGACCCAACTAGATCAGTGTTTCCCAAAGTGTGATCTATGTTCCCCTGGGAGTCTCTGAGACTCTTTCATAGTGTCCACAATATCAAAACTATTTTCACAGAAATACTCAGATTTTGTTTGCCTTTCTCACTGTGTTGACATTTGCACTGATGGTGCAAAGGCAATAGTGGATAAAAGTGCCGGCACATGACTTAGCTCAGATCAAAACAGTGGCTCCCAATTTTCCTAGTAGCCATATAGTCTTCACTGCCACAAACTCACAGTAAAAGCAGTGGCAGTTTAACTTAAGAATTCCCTGATGAAACAGTAACAATTATTATTGCAATTAAATCTCAGCCCTTGAGTACATATCTTGTTCAGAGTCTCTGATGAAATGAGAAGTAGGCACAAAGGACTTCTACTTTATGCACAAGTTGCTAGCTGTCTCAAGGAAAAGCAGTTGTGCAATAGTTTATATCAGAGGAACTAGTCATTTTTTTTCATAGAATTCCACTTTAACTTGAAAGAATGATTGAAAAACAAACTAATTACTCAGATTTGAGTATCTGGCAGACATTTTATAGAAAATGAACAAAGTGAGCCTGTCTGTTCAAGGAAAAAATTGACAATATTCATTATTCATGATAAAATTCAAGCTTTCAAGTGAAAATTAGAATGTGGAAAACTTATGTACATGACCATGAGCTTGAGAACTTCCCAATACTTAAAGATCCGAATACTTAAAGATGCAAAAAAGTTAAAAAGTCACTCCTCACTAAATTTATTTTTATTTCAAAAACTATAGTCTTCATTAAAATGTGTTATTTATGTTAACGTGTGATGAGTTGGAAAGTTTGCCATTTCATCTGACACAGCTCTGCAGGGAAACAGACAGACACATCTGAACCTACAATAGTCTGTCCTCTAACTGGCTGAAGTCAGACTTGCCTGGAGATTTCTCTCTAGTTCTGAGATAACTCACTCAAGAGTATCAGGAGATCCTGGAGAGGCTTTCCAAGAGCCACAAAGAGGATTCAGAGTTAGAACAAAACCCAAGTGAAAGTTAGATTATTTTGTATGTTGGATGGAATGTAAAGAGGAAACCTAATAATACTTGTTAGATAGATAAAGAGTTCTTCTATAAAGCATGTTGGCCAACCACTCTTCATTTCATGGAGGCAGGAATAAGAGGAAGCAATTTAACCTGAAGCCTGGGAGATTTAGAGGCAAAGAGAACTTGGTGGTACTGAGGGTGATTAAGCATTATGATGGGATTGTTAGGGATGCCATGGAGATTTGAATTGACTAAAGAGCCCTTCTGCTGAAGGAATGGAGCAAAATAATGCTCTCTGATCATCTTAATTGGTTGTATTAATTCCAAGAAACAGGTAGAGCCATACTATTTAGAAAACTACACTTTTTCAACTAAAAATTCAAGAAATATATAAACCATTATAAAAGTGTTTCCATTATACTTATTTAAATAATATTATAGTTTACTCTGAACAGATAAAGGAGAAAGGGCCAATTTCAAGGCTATATTTAAATAAATTAAATTCACATTATTAATCAAGTTTCTGTCTGTTACAGGTTGAATTGTGTCATCCCCCCCTCCCAAATTCATCTGTTGAAGTCCTATCCCCCAGTACCTCAGAATGTGGCCTTATTTGGAAGTAGGGTCATTGCAAATATAACTAGTTACGTTAGGATGAGATCAGACTGGAGGAGGGTGAGCATACAATCCAATCTGACAGGTGTTCTTATAAGAAGGGGAAATTTAGTGACAGACAGGTGCAGAGAGAAGACAACGTGAACATACAGGAAGAACGCCACACAAAGATGAAGGCAGAGATCAGGATGATGCTTCTACAAGGCAGTGACCTCCAAAGATTGTCAACAAATCACTAGAAGCTAGGGGAGAGGTATGGAAGAGATTCATCCCCACAGCCCTCAGAAGGAACAAACCCTTTTGACACCTTGATCTTTAGCATCTAGCCTCCAAGACGGGCACTAAAACTGACAATAAATTTCTATGTTTAAGCCACTCAGTTTGTGATGCATTGTATTGGCAGCCCTAGCAAACCAATACTGCCTCTGGCTAAAAGAGATTTTAGTTTAATGGGCAAGAGGCATAAACAGATAAGCACATCCAGTGTTATAAATGATGCAATGGGGTGAGATGCTTGATTATTCCCTGGAAGGCACCAATCTGTACGTTGGTTGGTAAAGAGTCTGGGGACAGGAATATAATGCCCAATCTACTCATCAACCCCTTCCTATTCCTCTCTCCTCTAAAGTCACTCATCCCCATCGTCCATATAGCCACACCTCTCACTCCTGAGAACTGTGCTCAGTAGAATGTAGCCGACCTGTGTTTACACATAGGCTTCCCCGGCCAACTAGTCAGCCCTAGTAGCATAGATCATGGTAGTGTTAATACAGAGTAACGTGAAGATATGATCTGCTTTAAACTCATAGTCTATGCAATTTAACGGTGAAAAATCATGGTGCTGATCGAAAGTGGCAATGGGAATGCAAGTGAGTCAAGTCGTTTGTGCGTGTAGCTGTGCCTTCTGTTTTCCATTGTTTGTCAAGCTCCCTAAAGCACAGGTCAGCCAAAGCTGTTAGTACTTGAAAGAGTCAAAAATGATGTCAAAGTACACAGGAAAAAATGAGAACATTGGTCTCGACTAACTGTTAGGTTGGTTGATTGAAAAGTTAATTCAGTGATACAAGCTTTCATTCAATCTCTAGAATGTGCACCGAATTATTTCTTTGACCTTTTATATTTCCCTTGGTGGTGTATAGTCAAGCCTCCGGCACCCAATCAAACCTTCCCACCTTTTACTTCTTATTCCCACTCCGTAAAAAGGAAAGCAAATATCTCACTAGGTTCGGTGTGAGGAAGCTGCCTCCATGCTAATTAGCTGCAACCACCCTCAAGTTTAACTGGATTCTTTTTACCCTTCCATATTTAAATTTTGTTTCTATTTTCAAACTCAGCGTCCCGGAACTGTTTCTGTCAAGCCTTGCCTGAGCAGAAAACAGATCCTTGGGAGATCGGAGAAAAGAGCAAGGAATTGAGAAAGATATTGGCTTGGTTGTTTAAAGACTGAGCCGATTATCTCATTACCCCAGTTTCCGGCCCACTGGCCTGTGGAATGAGAGAGCTCCTGGGTCACTCTCAGTTCTGGGGCACTGGCTGGGCTCCACACTCCACCCCTTCAGCTGTTGAGCTCGTTCCTACTCTTGAGACATTCTTTCATCTCCGAAGATATTGTGTAGCTAGGGAGTATTTTCAAGTGTATAGCATACCACACTCTCTGTATTTACTTATCCTGTAACAAGCAATTCATCAGTAAAGTCAAAGGAAAAGTTCTTTGATCCCAAAGGATCAAACTTCCTTCACCAATCAATCTTCATCTACTGTACTGTAATTATGGATTATTTACCCAGATCTCATCTCCCTGGCAGCTTGCAGCTAAGATGTCTGGAGCTAACAAATGAGACAACATACACGGTGATCTGTCATTATTGCAGGTCATTAGTTCTGTATGTGTTTAAACCCATCCTTTCCACAATGGCTATCTTTGCCACAGTGCTAGGTCATGGAAGACTTGGGAATTTGGATGTTATTAGGAAGAGAATCATCTTCGTTTCCTTACAATTTCCCAAACTACACACACACACACACATATACACACATGCCACGCAAGCACACACGTGGCCGATCTCAAAGGAACAAAAGATAATGAAAAAACTAAATCAGAAAGGTCCACTCTTTGGTGAAGGCAGGAAAAGGTACTAAAGAGAGTGTTTTCAATATAAGGAATTATAACTACACAAAAGTTAAAGTGTATTCCTGTGCTGACATTTTACTGCAACTGCTTCGTTTGTTCCTATGAGCTTTTACTATCAGTCTGTCTTAAGGGGCAGAGGGAAAAAAACAGCCTTGCGGCTGAGACCACTGCCTTGATCAGGAAGACTCCCACGAGGATTGTTTGCATCATCCGTTCCCTCTGGTTTCTGCTAAGAAAATGTAACTGTGCTGCCCTCTAACGGTTGTCACCTTACAGGTTTAAGGTGGCCAGAATTGAGCTGTGCAACTTGCCATTGTAAGGGACATCAACAGATAAGGCAATCCAAAAATAGATTCTAAACCACACTCACGTCATCTTTTCCAAAAGACTCACCATTGTTTAATCAGGATTAGAATCATCACCTTTCTACCTTTGTATTTGAGTTGAGAAATTATGGAGTTTTGAGAAGCCAACACCACACAGTCTTTCATTAATAGATCATGGAGCAGTGAGGATTTTGCTTTAGATTGTAATAGAAGACTTTCTCATTGAAAACAAAGATATTTGGGACTGGCCCCGTGGCCGAGTGGTTAAGTTTGCGCTCTCCGCTGCAGGCGGCCCAGTGTTTCGTTAGTTCGAATCCTGGGCGCGGACATGGCACTGCTCGTCAGACCACGCTGAGGCGGCGTCCCACATGCCACAACTAGAAAGATCCACAACGAAGAATATACAACTATGTACTGGGGGTCTTTGGGGAGAAAAAGGAAAAAATAAAATCTTTAAAAAAAAAAAGAAAACAAAGATATTTATCAGGAAAGAAGCAAACTGGAGTTTACGTAGCGCCCTTTACGTGTACTGATTATCCACCACATCTGTCTGTCTGTCTGTATTTCTCTTTTAAAGGTGTGAATTCATTAACCTGAATCTCTTACCTGTTTTGGTAATTTCCCTTAAGTCAGATTGCTCATTGCCACTCACATACACAATGTCACTCTGTCAGAAGTTAAAACCAGAATCTTGGTGCACGGTTTACCGTTTGTGCTTCCAGATTGCCTACTTTCAGACCTGTGTTTTAATTGACTCCAAAGACTTAAAGGAAAAGTAGAGAAAGCATTATGGCTTGGATGTGTTTGGCGTCCAGGCTGGGGGCCTGACCTTCCATTACCCCTGAAGTTTGACACAGAAGAGAATCAGATTATAATTACAAGCGAGTGAACATAGGAAGGCTTCTTCCACGCAACCCAGGGAAGACTTGCGTCTGAACTAGCTGATCAAGTCACATAAATATTAATAACACCGTTTAAAGTGGCATGTGGTTCTGTTGGCCATGCCTCAGTCAAAGCAGCTTCTATAGCCCAGCTGCTAGTTGCTGTCTCTGAGATCCATTTATAAATAATTGAAGTATTTAGTGTAAAATTACCACTCTGTTTATAAAAGAGATCATTGTGCAAGTGCCCATCAGATGGGGAATCCCAAATTAGCGTTAGGTTGAAGAAGATGGGGCAGGCCATATTACTGGGGGGGGGGGTGTGTGTGTGTGTGCGTGTGTGTGTGTGTCCGCACATCAGCACATCAACAAGGGAAAGGGAAAGAAGAATGCTGCTTCAATTGTCCTTCATCTTCTCCAAGTGAGTGGTCTGGGTCAAAATACCAGCTTTAACCCAGAGCTCTTGAATTTTCTTCTAGCAGGGAAAACTGGAACATAGTAAAAGAAAAAGAAAATCGAGAAGGGGAGAAGCAAATGTCAGCGTGTGATAGCATTGCTCCTATAGCATCACAGAAGTGTATTTGGAAGAGTTAAAGAAAAATTCAACCCACAAGCATAAACGAAATTCTCGGTAACAATATTCCAAGAGACACAAAAGAGGCAAAACAGTGGAGACAGCAGGAGAGAGAAGAAAAGTATTACAATTCTATCATTCCAGAAATAATGGTTTGGGAGGGGAGGGAGCATCCACACGGCAAACCTCTTCATAATAGAATTATTTTCTTTGCATGGCAGTTCTTTTCTTTAATAATTTTGATCTAGGATGTAAGAGGAACCAGTGACTATGAGGTTGACAAGTGCCCAATCCAGATTGAGTGAGTTTTCATTTTATAAATTGTAAAATATCCTCACTCTTATCTCCCCCAAGCAGATTACATGAATTCTGCAGAGAAGTGAGAGACTAAATTTACTAACAAATAACTCCTTACAAAAATGGTTTTTTAAGAAGCTGATGAAAATAATTTGAAGAGTTTGCTGCAAGAGATTTTTTAAAATTAAGTATTGTATTTCACTCTTCTAAAATTTCCTGAGATAATTCATTCTTCAAAGTGAGAAAATATTGCTTCAAAAGCACATGTGTTTCACCAGCAATTATTTGTTGAGAACCATCCCTGTTTCATGCATGGTACCAGAATCTGTGGGGGGTTCAAAGATTTATAAAGCAGAGTCTTTGCCCTCAAAGGATTTGTAGCATAAAGAGATGTTCCAGCAGAATAAATCCTTGTTCCTACATTGATTTTTGGATCAGATTAATTCAAAGGTTTCTAGACTACTCTCCCCTACAGAGTCTACTCAATTGCTATTGAATCGTAAATATGGGAAATGCAATAGAGATTTTTTTATAGGAAATATTCCTATAAAGAGAGAGGAAACACTAACGATAAAGGCTGAACTCATGGCTCCAGTAGCTTTACATTAAGATTATATTGGATCAACTTGGAAGAACCATCTCTCGTTTCTCAGAATAGCAAGAAATTCTGAGAAGGCTGGGATAGAGTTTAATTGTTCCATTTAACCTCCAGGGCCCATGCTGTCAAAGGAGAGACTCTAACTGGACTAGGACCTAAGATAAGGGAGAACAAGAAGGAGGGCCAAGGCATATTTCTGGTATTCAAAAGCCTGTATTACCTGAAACTACTAAAATAGACTGGTGCTGAGGCAGCTGCTATAATAGAAGCAAATCTCATTTGCATCATCAGCTCACAGACTTACTTTCAGCTGTGCTCTGTTACTGAGCTAAACATTGGTGCTACCCAGCCTCTCAGTCAGCATGTGCGGCCAGACTGTTTAGCTGACACATTTCTAGGTTTCTGCACGTTCTTGTGTCCTGGAGAAAACCATGGGGGTGGCACACACACTCTTTTCTTTCAAATCCAGCTTCCCTTGGGAATATGAGCTGCCTCTTTGATGCTGTGATGTGGGAGGTGAGGGTGTTATATCCTCACAGGCAGCTGTTCTGTTCTTAGATAAATGTTATATCTGTCAAGGGTGTTGGCAGGGTGGAGAGAGAGACCTGGAAAATGATGGGTAGCTAAAGTCAGACAACAGAGAAAGTCTTTTCTATCCATTCCTTCATTCATTTATTCCATTAGTTCTAAATGTTGCTCTGAGATCCTCTCTTACTGTTGTTATCCATCATCTCATTTATTTCATCCCTTACTCCTGGAAACTTACTCTGAGATCCTTCCAGGATCTTGTATCTATATCTATTATTGCAACCTGTCATAGCAAGATGATTTTAGTGGAATCACTACCAGAGTCATGGACAGACCCACGTGCATTAGTGCGTGGAATCAGCCACCTCATCAACTCAATCCCTCCTTCTCTTCTCATACACTGGCTCAAATTATGGCCTCTTAAAGAAAATGGAGCCAGATTTGAGAATGAAAACCTTGGAGAGATCTAATATCATCCCTGTTCATGGATTCTCATGGGTCAGTCAGGGAAATGCCCTGCAGCACAAAGGTATGAAGATGATTTGACTATAAAATACCACCCTGCTGATTTAATCCACATGACCATTCCTCTTCCTTCTTTCTTTATATGAAGTTACATGCTCAGTTGAAGAGGGGAGGTTTTCCAGATAAAGGATGATCATTCTGACCTTGGGGAGCTGAGAAACCAAAACGTCATTGAAGCATTCTCATGTGGGCCCTGCAAATTTCCACGTCCCTTTTAAAGTGTCCAGAGCTTGTGAGGAAGTGATGGGTGAACCCCTGGAGAACAACCCTGGAAAGGCTAATAAGCCATATGCCATCAAATCAGGTGCCAGCATCTCTCTTAAATTCCATTTTTGCTCATCTGACATTCATGTTTTTAGTATGTCTGGCTTTCCACTACCCTGTGAGATCTTTGAGAACAGGAAATGTGTCTTATCCATTTTTATAGATCCAGCATCTTGCATAACATCTAAAACATAGTAGTTTCTCTCTAAGTGTTAACTGAATTGAACTAATGCCCAATTTCCTATCTTTGATGCCTGCCCCAAATCACAGGGTTATAAGAAGCAACATAAATCTAAAAGATTTGCTCCTTCACCCTTTAACAACTGGAAAACAATAAAATACTCAAGGTACTGTTGGTCTAGCAAGAGAAATTTTCATGCATAAATGTAGGCACATGAACTAAAACTAACCAAAAGGACTAGTTTTAGTTCTGTTAGAAAGTAGCTTTAAACCTCTCAGTAAAAGATTAAGCCCCATATGATAAATAATCAGACTTTAATATTTATGTTTCCTGATATTTATACCATTGAATTAGCAACCTTAAAGATAGCATGATTTTCTAAATGAAAAAGGAAAATCTACATTTTTGGAAACTATTCTGAAAAAAAGGAAATTTTGAATTAGTCCGTTTGGTTTCACAATGTGTAGTTGCAATGTAACTTTTCTCTGAAATCCATGAGATTCTTGCATTCCATATCAAGAGTGATCCAGGCCCTCAGAAACAACTGAGATATCTTAATGTATATAAACTCTGCCTCAAGAGCATCTCAAGAAGTCCAAATATAAAGTCTTGGAAAATAGGCTAGATAGCATGTTTGTTACGAATACAGTGAGCTAGGAATACATGACGTCTCTAAAAACCCTTTAACAATAAAATTCATTGAACGAAAGCATTCCAGTGGAGTTAGATGACCTATTGTCCATGAAAATAGTTTGTAAACATCAAAGCATTAGGAATCTAAGGTACATTTTTAGCATTTAAAATTTGTGAACAATGCCTCTATCCTTTTAAGTTGGCTAGCCAACTGTGCAAAATATCAACTGTGCAAAAATAAGCAAATTACTTAAATTTTCTGAACTTCAGTTTCCTCATCTGTAAATAAATATAATACCTACCTCTAAGTATTGGTAGTGTGACTTAAATGAAGTTATCAACATGTCAGAAACGTTAAAGTCTTCACTTGATGTAAGTTCTGTTTGTTCACCTTCTGTCATTGAAGTACAATGATTTATATAATTTAAAAACTTTTAAGAGCAGGAGAAGACTCCCATATCTGTCAAAAAAAATACAGAGAATCTTACATAATAGACAGCATCAATGAACAGGAAATCTACAAGAAATCTGTGTTCTTTCCTTATACATTCATTAATTTAAATGCCTCAACCAACTGGCAGAATAAAGACTGTACAGAAAACAGAGATCCAAAAGGAGCAAGACGGTAGGTAACAGAGACAACTAAATAACCAGGTTAATGCAAAGGGAAGGAGGAGGAAATAACACATTATTTTTCTTTTTATGTATGCAATGTCTGGATGTGTTTCACGGTCGCTAAGTTGAAAACTTTGCTAATTTGCACAGAATGTCCATGAACCAAAGGCTCTTTTTGTCCACTTGTGCAACTCAGAAGAACAACCAATTTAGTTTAAATTGTCTCCCTAAAATGTGTCTATGGATTGAGATGAAGCGATAAATATGTCAGGTCAATCATGCTAGCAATGGGAAAGACCAACTTTAGCATGACTGTAGACTTCCAAGGGCCAGGCTGGGAACTCAGAGAGCGATCAGCTGGAATAGGACAGACTTAGCCCACCACATCTACAGTAAAAATATTGTGTTGGCTCAGTCCATAAATTTATTCAGCTTCTATACGCATCAAACAAAAGATAAAAGCTAATATTTGGGAAATAGTACAGTTGATCTAGACTGTTGGGCATGACTGATATTTAGCTTGTTTGTACTCTTGACCCATAGCTAAAGAAGGAACAAAAAATTTCATTCAACAAGCATTTATTTAATGCCTACTGTGTGCATGGCATTGTGCTAGGTTTAATAAAATTTATCTTTTTTTCTTATTTATTTTTCCATTATATGCGGACTCACTAACCCTTTAAAATGCTTGTAGTTTGGACTAACTTAAAATCTAATCAGTCCTCGCTTGAGATTTGGGGTTTAGAAACTCACTCAGTTAAGTCTGTACTGAGAAGCAATAGAATTCTAAAACAGCTTCTAACATGCAAAAGAAACAGGTTCTGTAGCCCAGACAATTTAAGAGCAATTATTTTTTTTAGTTACATAAAGAGACATTTTCAGACCTCTAATTGCTCCAAATTTACCCGCTAAAGAGTCCTCATGATCCATTTTTAACCCCTCTCTGACATCAAGGACTAATGCTGTAATTGAACCGTGTCATCATTGATCTCAATTCTACACCATTAGGAGCGCTAGTTTCTGCCTTTCACGGCAATTGCACTATTTTCCTCCCCATCACTCCAGTGCCTGCAGATATGCACAGTGTAACCAAGAAAGAGTTGTTTAAAGCCCAGTTAGATGCAGTGAATGACGTACCTTGCCTAGTAGACTATTACTTACTATTTTCACATATTTAGAGTAAGGATAAAAGTGCAAGCATCTCTCTATGTTTTGGGCTTTGTTTTGTTTTGATTTTTGGTGAGGAAGATTGGCCCCGAGCTAACATCTATTGCCAATCTTCCTTTTTTGCTTGAGGAAGATTGCCCCTGAGCTAACGTCTGTGCCAATCTTCCTCTATCTTGTACGTGGGACACCACCACAGTATGGCTTGATGAGCAGTATGTAGGTCCATGCCCGGGATCCAAACCCACAAACCTCGGGCTACCAAAGCAGAGCATGTGCACTTAACCATTATGCCACCAGGCTGACCCCCAGATATCTCTATTTTTTATAGCTCATTTTCCCATTTTTTCTCTTTTCGTCCAAAAGTGTTTTTTTTATAGTAACTTAATTTAGTTTGCTTACTCATATTTATAAGGGAGGTAAGAGAATCTAAGAATTTTAGACCTGCCCCACTACTGATGGTAAACATATCAAACTAAGTCTTGTTCTTAAGGGATATTAAACTCATATGAGAGAGAAATTACATAAAAGAGAACATATAGTGCAATTCTGTTTGAGCTTGGATTTAGAGCTATGCATTAAAACAGCCCTAACGTACTTGCTATACATTTAATCTAATACATTTGCTATAATCTTGAGCTAAATCTTCACTTCAGTCCTATCCTCAGTGTAGAAGAAAAAAACAGAATATCTAATTCAGTGGATATTAAACTGATCAAATTGTTGAATTTCACTGCCTAATGTAGGAAATCTCAAAGTATTTTTTGTTCTTTAGCACAAGTGTATGATTTATCATAACGTCTGTAAATCTTTGCACTGAAATCTGAAAAATAAAGCTTGTTTTTAATCTCAGAAGCTAGCTGCTAGGGCACCAATGCTCTCCCTCCTTCTGCTATGAAAGTGATTTTGTAGAGAGTGAAACTCTGCACGCACCAAAACCTGGAAGCTGACAATGGAAAGAGCAGAGGGGAAGGTCAGAAACCAGTGTTTCTGACCTCAGCTGCACAGTTACTGGTCCATGCTTCGCTTACTCTTTCTAAGTTTTAATATCTTTATTGTAAAGGAGAGTTCAAATAAATGGGTCGCTTCTGACTCTGACTCTTCTAAGAGCCTTAAGAAATAAAAAGCTGTACAGAATCGTTATTAGTCTATTCTGGATGAATGTAGGGTCAATGATAAACAAGGTTGGACACTAGCTAAAAGACAAATTTTATGCAGCAATAACTATTGCAACAGATGAGAGAATTCAGTGTAACCCAAGCTCAAGTCCACTGAAACAGAAGGCAGGAGACTTCAAATGCTGATGTGTGCTAAAGGAAAGGGCATGAAGAGGGGCTTGGGTTGGTCCATGGGACCTGGGCTTGCTAGTTGGCACTTATCCAAAGGAGAAACAAATTTCTCAGGTCTCTCTGCAGGAGGTAAAGCTAGAGTAAGGTGTCCACCAAAGTTTGGCCCTTGCCCTCTTTCAGGGACTGGGAAGCAAGAGAGTGAGATTTCTCTCTCTGGATGTTTGCATTTCAAAGAGACTGCTCACAGGTCCTTGAGGAGATGAGTTTTGGTTACATCTAAAAACACAGAGAAAGGATTTGTAATTGCAAGCTTTTTCAGTGGGCATTTTAAGGTGGGGCTGGGGTCATCACAGTGACATGGCCTTAAGCTGCTAGAAGCCATGCTAGAGTCTGGACAAAGAAAGAGTCTTTATCAGTAGCAATGGACCATTTCAGGACATTCTTAAGCAGCTGGTGTCTCAGAGGAGACTAAGGCTCAGATGAGAACACTCTCTAATGTAGATAGATCCAAATTTTTAACAGGTACGTAAAGAGTCTACTCATATAATAGTTTTTGGTTCTGCCATATATAGGGACTTAACAAAAGGAAAAAGAAAAAAAGTTGACCCCAAATATCTTCACCAATGGCTCCATCTAGCTTTATTGTAGCACTATCTTGAATCATTTAAATATGTATAACTGCGTTTCTCTTAAAAGCCTAACAGTTGAATGTTTAGCCCATTATAATACTATTTGCCCTCCAGAAAAATGGGTCAAGTCTGACACTCAGAAGGGCCATAGTGGAGAATGACTAGCCTATTTGATTTGTATCAATAATTGTGCTTCTTCACAATCTCTTATCACCTTTTCTAAAATAAGGGATTTCAAACTGAAAGATCTTGGGAGGGCATTTCTCTGTAAAGTCTTATTTAGCTTTCATGAAAAATTTAAATGTGAGTTTTCATAAATGCAAATGAAAATATTAAAGGTGCTCAATATCTTCAAGGAGCAGATTGATATTTTTTCATGCAATAACGTTAATGTGCTGTGCCCTCTGCAGCAGTACCATAATTAAACCTGTTGGCATTTCCATTTTCAACCTAGTCATAAAAATCCCTCTGAGCCATAATGTGCCGTTCTGAGACTCAAACCAGCAGTTTCCACTATTCAGGAACAATATTTGAGAAAGTTCTAGCAGGGGGTCAAGTTCTAATAAGGTAAAACATTTAGCAGAATGTTTTTCTTTATTTCACCCTAGATGCTGTTTGCCCTCTGAAAACTAATTTCAATCTAATGTGTGATGTTTATAAATAGGATGGACATGCAGCACGAGAACTGCATTCAAGCTCCCGCTGAGAGGAAAAATGTAGTTTATTATATACTGGTGTATCCAGTTTTGTTGGCCACAGAGTTCAAATAATTTAGGAGGGCCATGTTTAAGAAAAAGATAAAATTACAGATAAAAATTAGAAATGAAAGTGAATATTTAGAATGAGAAAAGGAATCATGTCATAAAGTTTGAAAGGCTGACAAATATCGCAAATATCATAAAATTTAGAAGGATCACAAGATACACATTTAACTTAGCTGTTTCACCCCTCTAGTACTTTTTTTCTTACAAATTTTGGTGGCATATTCTTTGATCATCTCTTTACATAATAAAGATTTTGTAATATCATCTATTATGGAGAGCATTTAGTCAGTCTTTCCTCTACCATTGGAAGTTGGCAAACTTGTTCTATAAAAGGCCAGATAGCAAATATTTTTGGCTTTGCAACATACGCTCTCTGTCACAGCTCTTCAACTCTGTCGCTGTAGCACAAAATCAGTGATAGACAATACATAAATGAAAGAGAATGTCTGTGTTCCAATAAAGTTTATTTTTGGACCTTGAATTTTGAATTCTATGTAATTTTCGCATCATGAAATCATATTCCTTTTTTTCCCACCAATCATCTAAAAATGTAAAATCATTGTTAGCTCATGGGCCATACAAAAACACGGACCACAGTACGCTGACCTTTGTTCTATTCTCATTAAAAGACATTTATTATTGATAGTTTTTAAAAGCTACTTTCAGCTTCTCAAATCATTTTTAATAACACATGTATTTTATGATAGTTGGCAAATTTGGATTTTTTTTCTGCTGTGACTAATTTTAAGTGTTCTTTGAGCTGATGATATTCATTAACCCGTTTGTCACTGATAACCTCAATGTAAAGGCTTAATATGAGTTTTCTTATCTTTGTTATATTAATAGTATTTTGCATTAAATCACCAAGAAATTTTTACATTTCCCTAAAGTGTTCATGTCATTCCTCACACGATTCAATCTAAGGATCTAGTCTCCACTTCTATTAGAAATTTATAGCTTCCTCTTGATTATTGCTTTTGCTATGCTCTGAAAAATTCTGCATTGTAATTTTATACTCAATGCTGGTATAATTTCTATTGATTTCATCACTGACCTTCATCACTTTGGTTCCTATTTATGCATTTTTTAAATCTGAAATTTCTCTCAGTTCTTTAATAAATAACTTTAAGATAAAAGAAGGGGCTTATCATATACATCTAAATAGGGTGTAATTTCTCATGTTTTATTGAAGCATTCTAAAACATCTCTTCAAATCACCCAATATCTTTGTGTCAAGACACCAGGTCAGTTGGCACAGTGAGCAGGAGTATTCCAGAAAGCCATTGTTATGTCAGGACAGTTAGCACTCATTGAACTGTACATAGAAATGAATGGAAACTACACCGATATGGCCCACCAAACTCAACACAGTGTATTCCCAACTTTAGTTATGCCTTAACCAGACACCAGAAATGTCTGCAGCCACCCCAATATCACCCAATATGAGGGGAAGAGGTGATGGAAGGGAAAGAGACAACAATTTACCAACTACACAACTGTGCTAAGACCTGGATAGGGCTCTTCCCAGCTTGCCTTCGTTAACCTCCTGTTCAATCCACCTCTGATTGCTCCCCAGAGAGTCTGTCATGCAGCAAAGCAGTCCCCTCCAGCACCTCCTGCCACATTCTCTTGACCATTCTATTCCACAAATGGTCAAATTTGGACATTAAATATGAAGTATTCCAGAGGGAGCTAACAAGAACACGTGTAATTTGGCTTACAAATTACATAAAAGGTAATTTTTTAAAACAGAAAAAAATCATTCAATAATTTTGAAAAGGAACAATTAGAAAAGTTATCTAATGAGAATGTGACGTGTATGCTTGGGACATTTCATTCAACAAAACTTAGTAGAAAATTTTATATCACAATCACACATCATAATTACGGATTCTAATTTAATTATGTGATTGCACATAGTTACTCTAGGAACTATAACAAATATACAGTAATTAAACAGCATAACAACTAAAAGGCTAAATTTTGAAAGGAAAACAAGCAATTCATGAAGCCTCTTGCACAGTAAAAGAATATTAAAAAGGTCAGTTACAAGCTTACCAAAGCAGTCTTTTCTGATTTTAAAGATAATTACAGTCAGCTCATTGCCATTCTCTATAATACTAGACATTCTTTTCAAAAGTTTCAAGTGAGGGGCTGGCCCCGTGGTCGAGTGGTTAAGTTCGCGCACTCTGCTGCAGGCGGCCCAGTGTTTTGTTGGTTCGAATCCTGGGCGCGGACATGGCACTGCTCATCAAACCACGCTGAGGCAGCGTCCCACATGCCACAACTAGAAGGACCCACAACGAAGAATATAGAGCTATGTACTGGGGGGCTTTGGGGAGAAAAAGGAAAAAAATAAAATCTTTAAAAAAAAAAAGTTTCAAGTGAAGGGGAGTTATAGGAGAGTTTCATATCTACACAGCTTAGAAAGTAACCACCAGGCTCCCAAAGATTTCCATAAAATCCCCTTTGTGTAGGGGGGCTGGCTGGCAGCACAGTGGTTAATTTTGCATGTTCTGCTTCAGTGGCCTGGGGTTCACTGGTTCGGATCCCAGGTGTGGACCTACGCACCGCTTATCAAGCCATGCTGTGGCAGGTGTCCCACATATAAAGTAGAGGAAAGTGGGCACGGATGTTAGCTCAGGGTCAGTCTTCCTCAGGAAAAGAGAGGAGGATTGGCAGCAGATGTTAGCTCAGGGCTAAGCTCCCTCAAAAAAATTCCCTTTGTGTAAATGGAGGCATTTGAGGTTAATTAACCTGCAGCTCAAACCTCTCTCTGTCCTTTCCTCCCGAGTTTCTCTTAGCCTTAGGGTCTTGTATAATACATTTCTGGTCCTAAACCCACAAGCTTTTAAGTGTCTATTGTTTTCCTAGTATAAACCTATTAGCTTTTTTCAGTATTGTGATTATCCACATAAAGGATAATTAACTCCAAGAAATTACTATTTTTTTTGAGACTTAGACACTACAGTAAAGGTACATTGAAGTGTATTTTCCATCCTATTAAACTAAATACTATATTTAGTTTTAAAATACATGTTCACAGGTCTGCCTGGCTTTGAAAAAATCAGAAGCAAGACATAAGACAAAAATACAAAAAAATCCCAGATAATTTAGAATAAAAATATTACTCACACCACCTTAAAATACTTCACTATTTCTTCAGTTTTTAGTTTCTCTAAATTACAAGCTAGCCTATGGCATTTAAAATATGGTTTCTTTTTCTTTTTGTTTTTTGGTGAGGAAGATTGGCCCTGAGCTAACCTCTGGGCCAATCTTCCACTATTTTGTATGTGGGACACTGCCACAACTTGGCTTGATGAGTGGTGTATAGGTCCATGCCCAGGATCCAAACTTGCGAATGCCGGGCTGCCAAAGCAGAGCACATGCACTTAACCGCTACGCTACTGGGCTGGCCCCTATTTTTCAAACTTTATACACAGTATAATAACAGAAATGTCTCCACTTTTCTCATGCCTTTATCAAGTATCCTTATCAGAATGTACTCCTACCTGTAGCAGTTAACATCAGTATTAAGAACATGACTTAATTGAGAGACCAAAATAATGATATCTTCATAATTATATCCCCTATATTACTTATTGTAATTATGTTAAAGAGTTAATTTCTATGAGTAATTCTATTACTAAGTAACAGACAATTTATAGACACTCTAGAGCTTTGGGGAATATATTTGCAGAAAATGCTTAATTAGGCAATGGTGTGAATTTTGACATCTTTCTTCATGGTTCATAGAATACTCTTTTGCTGACACATATCTTCAACAGTTTGATGAACAGAAAATCTTATTTTCCTAATATTAAAAACAGTATTACTTGGTCACAATGTGGTGAGAAACAAAAAAATATTTTTTGTTTTATTTTTTAATAAATGTCATCTTACTCAGTAAGCCAAAATTGTCTAATAGCACTGAAAAGTAAAATTTGCACTAAAATATACCACTCACAAAATATGATGGGTATGTGATGGAGAAAAACATCTTTGAATCCAAGAAGTCCCCACTGTAGTTGAGAATAAGCTTGGGGCATAAACATGTTGCTTTAGGGAGTCTAAAGCAATTCACCCATTGTTTCACCGATATCGTCAACATTGGCGCTTAGTGTGCGATGAGTAACTTTCCTCCCAGAGAAGGTACTAAAACCATGGACTCATTAGATAGGTCCCTCAAAGGCCATCAAACCAAACTTAGGCTAAAGAATTTACTTTCTTCTTCATTTTTTATCCTTTATATAAACCACACAATTCTAACAAAGAAGAGATTAATGGAAATCACTGGCAACACATTAGATTTCTCACGTTTCTAATTTATTAGAGATTAAATCCTAAAAGTTATTAATTTAAAGTATCGACCCACTGACTCGTACAGACACTGTGCTTCAACTCTATAACAATTTAGGTACTTCCTTATCTTCTGATATTCAACAATTTCACATTTGCAGGCATGGGTGTGCATGTGCAGTCCATTCTCGAGTTCTATACCACTGTGACAACGTGATGAAAACAGTGGTTAGTGTTCTCAGTCAGCCATACTGTCCAGGAGACCTCGTTGTAACTAAATTTCAAACATAGTATGCTATAAAATATACACTCTCACAACATACATTCTCATGAATTTCTTACTCATGGACCTTTATGTGTTTGAAAAGAAAGAGCTATTCAGAACGAATTTTGTGACTCATATTTAATTTGGTCTCAGAAGCAGACCTGTTCAGAAATGAGTGAAACCCCAGGAATTTGAAACCCTCACTACTCTTCCCCATGAAATTACTTAATTGCTCAAGTTAATCTTTTTCATCTGACTATCTCACCAGACGTGCTGTTTTCAAGGGAACAGGTGAAACAATTGCTCTTCTGAGCATCCCGAAAGTAGTGCTTTGTCAACAATTTCCAGGGCCCTATACTGGCAGGACATTTTTTAATAATGAAAAGATGCTACAGGAAACATTATGGAAACAAGACCCAAGTGCCACATTTAGAAGGAAATCAAAGTATAGCCATTTTATTGGCTACAGTTCTCCACAACCAACCAAAGGTGGAGACCATGCCCTAGTCCCCATTCCAGACACCACCCCCAGTTTCCTCTTCATCAACGATAGAACCTGGTTCTACCGGAGAACACCAACCATCAGCATGTCAGTTAACATTTACTGTTAACTATGTAGGAATGTTTTTGTTTTGATTTGTTTCAGTATTTTTCAAGGCTACTGATAGCAACAAATTGTGACTTGCAATACTCTAGCTCCCAATAATCTCCATATGCACCCCCCACCACCCTTGGTGATTTCGGTCTTTGACATGGATTGAAGTTGATGTTTTCACAATCTTACATAAGATGTGAATAACAGCATCTTTGAAAAACTTTGTTTTGTCTAGAAGCATATATCCTAAATAAAAGCCATGTACTTGCTCTCAAACGCAGCTTTAATATGTCTCTTCTCTTTTCAAACATAATATTTTCCCTTAGCCCCTCCCAGAGAGAAATACTGAAACTACTCTTATTTGGGGGTTGTAATCTTTTTTTAATCATGTAGGAATAATGAAAAGAGATCCTTACAAAACTGTAGTTCATGCTTCCATGTAGCTGCTAAAACTCCACACAGATGCCCATTCTAGCCAGACCAAATAGGCAGAATTGATTTTCAGGGTTTACAAATACCTTATGGAACCAAGTGGAGACCCCCAAATACTGTGACAAATGAAAGAATACATCTATCATTATCATACGCAGCTGAGTTTGACTTCATTATGAAAAGAAGAAATGGTGGGCTATATTTTATGAATTTGAAATGACAAGAAGGTTTTAAGCACATAGTCTAGAGTCTATTCTGGAAACAAATGACAAGCACAATGACCCTGATGTAGGTGAGTGGGGAGGGCTGTGAAAAAAATCACCCTGGCTTAGTATATTTACTAAAAATATTAAAATAGTGCAATCTTTCACATCTCAGAAGATTAGTAGGCTTCTTTCATTAGAAATTACTCAAGTAACCTATTAATTTTAAAATACTCTTAGAAAAGTATCTCGCTGCTTTCAAGAGTCATATTTCATCACCAAATGATAGAATCCACAGTAGTTTTGACTGAAAGTCTTACTTGGGGCTGTCAGGAATGAAAAATTTTCCTTCTACCCTTCTAGGTTCTTTGGCTGTTCTAACAAAAATAGTAAGGCAGATTAATAGGAGAAAAACAAATTTAATTTTGTACATATGGGAGCCCCAAAAATATATGAGACCCAAAGGCAGTCAGGCAATTGAGGCTTATATGTTATCCTGACTAAGGAATGGGTTAGGGTAGGGCCTGGGGCTTCGAAGGGAAAGAGGGCAATTCTCAGGAAGATAAGAAGAGTAGAAGTTTGGTATTCAGATGTCTGTCCTGCCATGCACGTAAGTCATTCAGATAAAAAAAGTTCTCTCTGGTAATAGCTCTCTTTCCGGGCCAGGCCCCCTATCTAAATTCTTTTAAGCAGTTGAGGGAGAGGTAAACAGTTTCCTGAATCTGCTGGGTCTTGATTGTGATCAGCTCAAAATAACCCACATGGTAAAGTGGTACATTTTGGGATGGCCTATTCCGCTCCCCTTCAGGCCTACGGATTTTAATGATCTTGACTGAGGACTCTATCCACCTAAGTAACTGCTGTTAAGTTTTAATAAAATACCAATTTGCAGGTTGTCAGTACTCTTCCTTTCCTATATTTCCTTTAAGCAGTGAAAAGTTTTTCAGAATTCCAAGTCTTGGGAAAAAAATAGAAATAATGTTAACTCAATTTTTTTAATCACTAAAATTAATTACACAAGTCAATCATGCTGTCTTCCAGGTATAACAAGTCAATATCGTAATATACTATGTGAATTAAACAGAGATTCTGGGCATTTGTGTAATTTACACATTTAGCACCATACTGCTCTATATTATCCTTTGAAATAGAGAATTTCCCATGTGGATTTATGCTTATAAGATTCATAAAAACAGATGCATAATCAAGCTAATCTTTTCAAAAATAAAGTTTCTAGTCTTCCATCGTGACCCGCTGCCTCTCCCAGATTAGACAGTTCTGACATATCTAGCTAGAGGCCTACTGTCCTCTTTCCTTACACAGTGAACCACAACCTGTACTCACCCACCCAGCCCTTTTAATCTGCTGAGGGGATAAAAATACCTGACTTCACATTCAGATGTAGGTTTGCTATTTTTATTCTGATCTATCTGGTATGTTCACCCAATCTGCGTACTGGAGCTAACATGGTGTGATTTTTCTTGCTTCAGCTCCTGGCCCCCTGGGCCACTTACTGGATGCTCAGTACATTCTCTGACACCTGGAGACATGGGATGCTGCTGTTGATGTAAACATTCCAACGAGAGCAATGTACAAAACATGGCTACAAAGCAGTTCTCAGAGAATCAGGCTAGGATCCTGCGAATCTGTACTTGATACACACCACAAGGTGATTCTGATGCTGGTGATTGGCAACCAGGTATTGAGAAACACTGATCTCAAGAAGTCACATCCAAGTGTCAGCATCACAGCTTTAGATGCAAGCTTTATGCGTTGCTTTTTGACACAGTGAGCTTGATGTTTTTTTCCTTCTAAAAGAGATTTAGTAGGTCCTTTGGGAGATTCTCACAGAGCAGCGTCCCAGAATTTGAAGTTAGTTTGTGTTGCTTCTGACTAGCATCAAAGAAAACCTCCCTATGATTCAAAATGCATAACACAGAGAGACACAGAGGGATTCTGCTAGGCGATTTACATATATTTTCTGGTTTAATCAAAGGGCTAAATGCTTTCTTTGACATGGAACCTCCACAAGAATGATTTCGTGCCAGACTATGCACTAATTGATGAGGATACAGTAGTGAACAAAACATACAAAATCCCTGGTGTCACTGAGTTTACTGTCTAGTAAGGGAGACAGAAAACAGACAAATATAGTATGTGAAATCAAAGAGGTCCCATGGACAAAATAACTTGGGAGAAGGAGATAGACAGATATGACACAGGGTAGTCAGGGCAGACCTCTCAGAAAAGATGCCCTGGAAACAGAAGGAAGTGAGGGACCTGGTTTCATTTGGATTCCTGATTTATTTTGAAGACAAAGCCAATAGGATATGCTGATAGCTAGATTAGAACAGGAGAGAAAGAGAAAAATTAAGGATGACTTCAAAGCTTTTGGTCTAAGCAACAGAAAGAAGGGCATTCTTACTTATTGAGCTGGGCATTATTACGAGAAATGGTGTTAGTACATGCATTCTGTTTTAAAGCTTAGGAAACCTAAGCTCCCACTGATTACGGGCTTGTCACGGATGACACGATTTGTACACAGTGAAGGTGGCATTGAACCAAATTATTCAGACTCTGGAGCCTACACCCTCAATCATAAAGACAGCTGTAGGACTCCCTGTACCTGCCTTTTAAGATAGCCTAGAATCTCAGAATGAGCAAAGATGAAAGGAATAAGAGCAGAGTCATTGCATCTGTGTGTAGGGTTTTGAGCACACTGCCATGCCCGTCTACTGATACCACTCTGCACATTCCCAAACAGGGCAAAGGGACCTGCCTGTTCCCTTGACTTGACATTTCAGAGATTCCTGCTGTTCATTGCTATCTATATATAGGCAGGTCCAGCCCCGGGCAGGTGCAGGATGCAGAACAAATCTCGGCACCTCTCCTCTATACCAGCACCCTCCAGCATATGGTATGTGGGTGGAATTGGGTTAAAAAGAACATCAAGGACAACCTTGAGGAGAAATGAAGTCATCACCAAAAGGAAGCATGCCGTGGAATAAAGGGGGAGTGCTGGATGATAAAGAAGGTGTTGGAGTGCTGATTATACGTACGAGGCATCTACAGCTGACCATCTGTCTATTGTTTTCCAAAAGTTTCTACATAGATGATTAAGTTCCAGGCGGGGTAGAGGAAGAGGAGGAAAGGAGAAAAGCATTTACTGATCACCTGTTATGAGCCAGATATTGGAATGGATGCCTTACATACATTTTCACAACACTATGTGGCGTTATTACTACACCAATTTTATATAGATGAGGTCACTCAAGCTGAGACCTGAGCTTAACTCTGCTGCACAAGGTCCACCTGTGAGCTCCATGAGGTCTGGGACCATCCCTGCCAGGTTCACACTGTATCCCCAGACCCTCTAACACAGCATCTGGCTCTCTGGGTACTCTATAGTGACTCAACGCCTCCATCTTGCCTAATTCTAGCTCCAGACTCAAGATCACCTCCCTCACTCCTCCCCACGAGAAGAGGAAGGTCTCAGATTCCCAGGGCCACTTCTGCTATAGCTGTGGGCTTGGGGCAGCAAGACAAGCCAGCCAGAGCACCCTCCAGCAGTAATGGTTACCACCAAAAAGGAGCTAAGATTGGAAAAACTAGAAGACAATGCAGGCAGGCAATCCTGGACACCTGCAGCTTGCCTACTCTCAATTTGCACAGGAAAAGGAAGCCTTCCCTCTTAAGCAGATAGTTGCATCTGCTTGCAGAGGAGACTTCCTGAAGTCATCAGTCCCCAGGGTTCTGCTTTGGGGTCCAGCTTTGAATAGACACCTCCACCACCCAGGCTCTAGGCAGCTGATATGCGTTCTTCCTATTCTCTGCCACCTGCTTCTCTAAGTCACTGGTCTTCACATTTCTGAAGTACGCCCAGGTCCCCTACTGGCCTTAATTCATGCGCTTATTCTGTTACTATTTATTCTTAGCAGAGGCACTGATTAAGAATGCAAAATGGTAGCATATGCATGACACAAGTTAAGGAACTGTGCAAAAATCTACCCCTGGATACAACAATTTTCCTACAATGTAAACGGTATTAAGAATTCTTTATTTTGGGGGGCTGGTCTGGTTGTATAGTGGTTAGATCTGTGCACTCTGCTTTGGCGGCCCAGGGTTTGCTGGTTTGGATCCTGGGCACAGACCTACACACCATTCATCAAGCCATGCTGTGGTGGCATCCCACATAGAAGAACTAGAGGGACTTACAATGAGGATCTACAACTATGTACTGGGGCTTTGGGGAGGAAATAAAAGAGGGAGATTGACCATAGATGTTAGCTGAGGGCCAATCTTCCTCATCAGAAAGCAGGACTTAAAAAAAAAAGAACTCTTTATTTTTTATTCTGTATTTACATTCCTACCCAAATGATTAATTTGGAATGTGATTTTTTTTTTTTAGCCCAGGAAAAACATGTCAAAGGACCAGCGTCAGCCTATCTTAATGTGAAATTGTCCTTTATCACTGTTTAAAAATAAACTTGGGCAAAATCCAGCAGCAGTTGTAACCAGTTGCTGTCTGGGTGGAACAAGTTCCTGAAATTTTCAACTTTAGAGCAATAACTCAAAACACAAAAGCGTAGACTTCTTTAAATAATCAAAAGTAAACAGAGTAATGAACCTCCCGCTAGGCCATGGAATTTCCCTTTTACCTAAGAAATAATATATGATCTGAGAAAAATATATTTGAGTAGAACTTAAGGAAAATTTTAAACTGAAAAATATGTTCTTTTGTACCTGTGAATGATTCCTCCTTGATATATTTGCGACTCTGCTCCTATCTTCATACAGCGTTTAATATTAGCAGGAGAGAAAATAATAATATGACCACTTTAGCTGCTGGTGGGTGTCTTCCTTCTCCTCCTGGGAAGCAGATACATTGTTTTCCAGAGCACACTGCCACTGTCCCTTTTCCATACTTCATCCTCTTCCCACCTATGTGTCCTGGTTTTTATTTTTGTGTATTTTTTTTGATGGGAGGGCAACTTTTTCAAATCCCAAATACTTAGAAGAAAGTGGTAGAGGGCAACACGTTTAAGATTTCTGTCATTAGACTACAGGGAAGAGCAAGATGTGTTTGGAAGGGAGAGATTATTCATGCCACTTTTCTTCTTTTATTCCTCTGTCCATAAGGAAAAGATGGCTTGTTCCATACACCGGGCTTCCACAGCCTTTACACCCTGCATAGGAAGATGATAAAACAGTGCCAGCAGTTGCCTCTTAAGACTAAAAAACAGTGATTTGGTAATAATAGCTCACTACCCAATCATTCCCAAAGCACTTGTCCTTCAGAACTGTTGAATCTATTTACATCTGTTTGCATATTTGTAATGTATAATATTTGCAATGTTTTTGCTCTTCTTCAGCAAAAATTTTCCTGTATGTATGTAACATGAAAAGACACATCTAGATAAATTAAACCAGGTAAAGCCACTGTGTCTTCAAATGTATGCATAATTCCATAGGCTTTTGGTTTTCATTGGACTTTGTTTTAGTTTTGCCTTGAAATATTTTTTTGGCATTTGTCAACACAGAAAGGAAGTCTAATTTTCACAGAATTACACAGAATCCTTTCCAAATCTGGTTTTGGTAAATGGCTGATGAAAGATCAGCAAAGGGACCTTCCACCAAGTGATGGGAAGGAGAAACGGTGAATGGTGCCGCTTCAGGCTGAGTCCCCGCCCCTGTGTCATCCCAAATGCTATAGGAGAGCTGCTTTACCCTCGCTTCCCATCGTCATCCTGGAGAAGTGTCATAAATACGCGTTCCTGAATACCAACACAGACCTACCAAATCAGAAGCTCTAGAGGTGAGGCTTAGAAAGCCTCTAAAGTTTTTTAAACCCTTTTTCTCAGGTGATTTTGGTATGCAGGCAGGTTTGGGAACCACCGCCCTTGGTTAGGACATTGACCCCAACTTTCCTAGTGAGTCCCCGTCTGTCACATCCCTTGTTCTTATAGCAGATAATAGCTATCATTTATTAAATAGTAATCATGTCTATGGTTTATTTCACCAGAGCCAACTAGAAATCTTAGGCTGTCTGAGGATTTTCTTGCCATATTTCGTGGCTTTCTTGATGCTAATCATTTGGCGTTAATTCTTTATTATCTGGGCAACTACTAGTCTGCCTTGGTCAGCCCTGTTTTAGCTACTGGTGTCAACACGCTAGGGTCTCAGGTATATTTCTAAGCCAGCATCTCCAGAAGTAACCAGCCCTTCTTTCTTCCCCTCCAGGTGATCCTTGTTTCCGCATCTGAAATGTTTCAGTTCGGTCTTCTGCATTATTTGATAACAACAGATTATTTAAAGACCAGATGCCACAGATTCCAAGTTTCCTTCTATGCTATTTAACAGGAAGAAAAGAAAGCAGGCATTGTGCTACATTTATTTTTATGCCCCTTCCAATTATCTTCACAGAATACATTTTATTATTTGACCAGAACTGGGCTTTCTGTAATTGTAGGAAATCATGGGAAATATGCCACGTTGAGAAGCCTTTGCAGGGAACACATTCTATTCCTACCACTCTACGCCTGGGTGTGTCTTCATTACAACTCCCTTTAGAACTTCACAGGCAGCAGCAGGAATACCAGAAAGTGTTAGGCAGCTAGAATACCTGACCCCAAAGTTTCTCACTTCGGCAACGTACTGCACTTGTCATACCACAAAAAGGTGACATTGATGCCCCCAATAAATGTAACACCAACTGTTCCTGGATAGAAAGAGCAAAAAATAAAACAACATGTTCAAAAGCACCTGCATGAAACAGATGCTTTCTGGTAGAAAATGTGAAAATTAGATATGGAAAATCCTTGAGATAAGTTTTCACAACAATTAAATGTGAGATGGTAAAGAACTGGTGTCGGTTCACATTGAACAACAGTACAAGGTAGTTTTATTTATAAGAAAAGAATCACTTCCCTACTAGAATTACAGTCTGGAGCCACAAAAGGATTGTGGGCCACCCTTCATTCAGAGCTCTGCCAACCCAGCCCATTGAGGCATGGTTCCATGGATGTTACATTTTGGCAAAATGCAGAGATTGACGGCATGCAAGCAACAGCCCTTACTACTTTTCCTCAACAGACATGGATTGTTCCCTATTAAATTAGCCAAAGGCATCTTTTATTTCTTGGAGAATTAAGGAGAATAACAAATAACACATTGTGTTGCTAGCCAGCTAAAGAAAAGAAAGTTCAACAACGTGTGTCTGTGTTGCAATAGGAAATGCTGTAGGCCTAATGTTAGGGCCCCAATCCATATCTCAGTTTTCAACATTCTTATCTGCCTTATAGGAAATGCAGTTATAAAAAAAGTTTCATTGTGGTGGTGATGACTATAGTGATGTGTGTATGCACACATATGTGTGCACACACACACACACTTGGAGAAGGACAGTGCATGTTATTTTATTTCACAGTACAAACAAACTTGTGTGCTCACAGTGCTGCTTTTTAAAGAATTTAATAGTACCAAAATTTTTTTTAAATGAAGAAAATGAAAGAAATAGATGACAGTCTCCTTCTCGCCTGTCCTTGGAGTAAGAGTACAGATCAGAATCTCTGAATTCATTCAAGTCCAGACTTCCATTTGCATTCTAGAACAATTAATGGAGTTAATGCATCAATCAATTTATCTAATTAAATGTATTGAAATAACTTTTATATCCTGTTTCAGTATCAGCTGATTACTGAGAATTAGGTTCCATGGTCAAGATTTATGAAACACCTGCAAATTACTTTTCAGTATTCAAAGACATTAGAATAGAAGTTGACTGGTTCAGACTCAGAAGAAACAAGTATCCATAAAAATGAGATAAAGAAGGTACTTAATGAACAGAATTAAGAAAAAGGGGAAATAAGTTTCTTCATTTTTTCTCTTTTCTTCCTTCCTTTCCTCTCTCTCTCTCAAATCAGAATATAGCCTGAAACAACCTTTAATTGCTTTCTCTCTCATATCTTTTCTTTGTGACTGGGTGCAAATTATGAAGACTGAATATTTTCTTTTAGAAATTTAATCTTAGTACTTAGTCCATATCAGGAATAGCTGAGTGATGATGTTTAACCAAATATCCCATAAAAATTGAAAAGTCTGGAAAAAAGGTCATTGAGAAAAATACTTTTGCCTTTAATGTCTGGTTTCTCTGGTACATATTCTATGACTATTTGTTTCTAAGCCTCTGGATTAAAAATGTATATGAAATTCTACTGAAATTGATGTTGGTGGCAATTCGTTTTCCCTCTGGATAAAATGAGAATATTTCAACTAAAAGAAGAAAGCAAATCTAAAAAGGAGTTAGCACTATCTATTTCCTCAGAGATGTTCCTAAAATTTTACAAGGCCTAAAACCACTTATTTTTCACCAGATTGTACACAGATAAGTTGCTATAATAGATGCACTGTTTATTCAAACTGGGCAACACAGAAGACTGAAGATTTATTGAGCATCTTCTCACATACAGTATTTGGCTGCAGGAAACTCTGAATGTGGTACATAAAAATTGCTCAAGATAGAACATGGCTTAGGACCGATCAGCTAAGTTTTGGTCATTTTTAACATCCAGCATAATGCTGCCTCAAATGGCATAGAGGGGGTATTAGCTGATAAATGCAATGTGTTTTAAACGTTCTTTGAAAATTCCAAGGAAAATTGATCTAATTTTCTAGTACTTTATGTAAGAGTTGCACATAAAATTGCTGAAGAATAAAAAAAGAAAGTATCTTAGCTTTGCTTCAATCTCCACAAGGAAGATCAAACTTTCTATTCAGGAGTAAGACAATTTTCTTACAATCATAGAGTATTTAGTTGGAAGGCGTCTCAGAGATGACCTTTCCAACCTCTGAATTTTTCAGATGAGAAAACTAGGGGCCAGATAATGTAAGTGACTTACAGTCATCTTCAATCTCGGCTTTTAATGAGGCACCTTAGACATCCGTATCTTCTAAGATTTGGATTGCAGATTTGTTTCACTCAGATGTAAACCACAAAGGTAGGAAAGAGTACACGCTTTTGCAGAGTATCTAAAACTGGAAAGCGAACAGTCATAGCCAAGTAGGTTCCAGCTCCTATGGTCACATACGAGGTTAATTCAACACACTTATATCGCTCCCTACACTTTACTCCCAGTTTGGAAAAGAAGATACAATACCCTTTCTCTCCTTTTAATTTCTCCACATTGTGGGCTGCCATCACTAACAGAAGCAAACCAAGAAAATGAATATACACTTTTCCTGTGTTTTTCTGAAGACAAATAATCTGACCATTTAGGAATATTATTTGTTCAAAGAATATATTTCTGTCCCCACCTCTCCCTCAAAATGCTAAGTGCTATCTTTAACAGGACTTTTGTTTGGTATCGTCTGTTAGCTATGCTTAAAGCAAGGTGAGGGAACATTGGCCGAGGCATGGTGGCCATGAAGTAAACTATTGGGACACATGAAGCGAAATTGCCAGAGGAGAGAGAGGGGAGAGACCAGCTGAGTACTGTTCTGATTCCCTTTTCTTTATTGAGGAAAGTGTCTCCAAACTTAAAGTACAATGAACCAGAACACATCTCGATACATTTATAGCAAGAAAGAATTCAGTTACTCAAAATAGAGTGAACTATATTGCCAGGTATGGGACCATCTTGTAAGTTCGATTGAGAACCATTTGTAGTCATCTTGTGCAATAAGTGGGAATGGAAGAAATTTAAATAGATTGAAGATGTGAAAAAATCTTGGCTCAAGTTTCAAAAACATAAATTGTAGAAATTATATACTGTTCACCTTGACTCTAATCTCTGATAAATTTCTATAATGAGTCTACCAACAAGTGGTTTAGAAGAACTGAACAAACGAGCTACAATGGTTCACTAAGAACAAATCCTAAAAGAATATCAAGTAAACCAGGATTCTGCCAATGCATCTGACAGAGTTTCTCATGATATTCTCGTGAAGAAAATGGAGAAATGTGGATTGGATAGCAGTATGGGAAGGTGGATTGTTCAGTTGTTTGTTCAGTTGTTGCACAGACTTACTCAAAAGCTATTGGCAACCAGGAAAGAAGAAAAAGAACCCTAAGTCCATACCAAGATCTACAATGCCCTACATGATCTGCCCCACCTACTTCTCTCCTGGGTCACTAAGCTTCAGTCACGCTCGTGACTTTCTATTCTTAACCAAGGTCATTCCTTCCTACTTACATTTGCTCTTCCCTTCTGCCTGCAATGTTCTCTCAGCCCTTTGAATAATTGGATCATTCTCAAACTGAAATCTTTAGTTTAAACGCCACCTATTCAGAATCTGTCTCTAAATTAGATGGCCTCCTACTCAGCCCTGTCATTCTCGATTCCAACCTTGTTTATTTCCTACCAACCTCTGCTTATTTTCTACTTTTTTCCACTAACATATCAGCTTCATAAAAGCTAAGTTTGTTTATTCACCAAGTTTCCACAAGGCCTAGCACAATGCCTGACATATGCTAGGTTTCCATGAACATTTGAAGGAATTAATCATTGATTTAATGAAATACAACTCTACATTGTGACACCACATCTTCTATCTGGCCTTTTAGAATATAATATTTTTATCAATGTCTTATATGGAGATATATAGAAGGCCTGGGGTTATTTTTGTTGTTGTGTTTTGTTTGGGGCTGTTTTTTGTTTGTTTTTTAGTTTTTCTCATTACATTATACTGGATAAATATGCCACATGATGAAGTAAGAATTCAGAAGTGTCTTAAGGGACTGAAAAGTGAAACATACAACAAAATGACATAATAAGGATATATGGAAAGTTCTGCACTTGGAATCAAAGGAAGTTTTGTGCTGTCACAGGCTGGGGAGATTTAGTTTGCCATCAAAACTTGTAAAAAGCACCTTGGGTTTCGGTTTATCACAATTTTGCTATGAGTCAATAGTGTGATGTGGGCACTTAAAGCGCTGGAGTCTTGAAATCAAAAGATGGTAGCTCCACAAAGAATTCTAGACTTTCCCAGCTCGAGACATTAACATCTAAGAACACTGAGAAAACTAAAGGAAGTTGAGAGAAAGAGAACAATTATTCCGAGAGGCCTGGACAACTACTCTCACAATAAAACAATCAGAAACTTACCAACAACCTCAATAAGAAAAGAGGATTTTCTAAAAGTTTAAAATCATGCCAAAATGATTATGTGAAATGATTCATAGAACAGTGAATTCTTTGTCAGTGTAGATTTCCACTGCATGGTTAGCACTTGGGATACAGCGGAGGGAATTCCCAAACAATGCAAATTTATTTGATTAATGACTGAAGATTGATTTATTTAATTATAGCTGAGCTTCTATAGTCCCCAATTTCCCTATTGTGGAGTATTTGCATCAGATACTTGTTTTTTTCTGTTTGACAATGTACTATAAATGGAGAAGTTGGTTGAAAGGTATACATGCTTTGTCTATCTGCAAATGATAATAGAATTACTATGGCAAGTATTTTATAATATGTTGGTGGACCTTGGAGACATCAAGAAAAGATCAGTCACCCAACCAGGAACTGAACATTAATTAATAAACTAGAAAAATCCATAAACAATGGGTGTGACTGGCCTTTGTAGGAGTAACTCAGGAAGATATCTCTAAATTTGCATCTCAAGAAACTAGAAAGACCCAAGTGTAATAGAAGGATAGTAGATTTGGGAGATGTTTATCATTTTTAAAGCAGAAACATAACTGTACTCAGCTGGAGAAAAATGTGTGAATTAAAGGAGGACTGTCAGGCTCCTCAACAGAGCTTTAATAAAGCCTGAAGTTGACTTTGTTTATCAAATCCTATAGAGGACACACTTGTTGGTTGTTACAGTGATGTAATCTATAATGATGGATGACTCAACAGCTTCAAAACAGCCATGGTAAAATATTCCTCAAGGCTGCCCTCTTCACTGCACTCGCTGAACAACTCTAGTTAAGTCCGCTTCTCAGGGATTCAGGTACATTGTACTCATCTCCATCATGAGAACAGCATATCCTCATTCTAAATGCTCATTTTAGTTTACACACTTTAGTATCATGTAACTTTGATTAGTATGATTCAGCCTTTGAAAGTCTGTAAAATACTGAACAACATAACAAGGAAGTAGATCCCGGGGTCCAGTAATATCATAACATAATGGCACCTTGGGTGACTTCTTGGTAGAGAGCCATATGGTCTTCACCTGACCACAGTGACTCCCTGTCAAAGCTACACCGTTGTGAATTGACTATATGCTTAAACATGACTTACTTAGCTGTGGCAGAACTAATATAAAAAGATATTTGATTTCTCGGTATGAATAGCAACCACTGAACATAAAGATCATTTAAAAACTTACAGGTTAGGAAATAATTCAGAGAATTACAGAGCACATGAGATCATCTGGAAAGGAAAGATTCAAAGATCAAAGAAGGATAATTTTTCAGCAATTGGTTATTTAAAACCTTTGAAGTAAGCAAAAAAGCATGCTCTTTCACAGGGAAATGCCTGAGAAGGCACAAGAAGGTGAGTATGAAGTTGGACATTTGGAGGAAACCTATGCAATGATCTGTAGACCTAAAATAAATCTACCCTCACTGAAGATGCAGTGGAGAGGACTTCAAGTGAAAACTCCCAAATGATGCATAGAGACATTCAAGGAAAGGCTGCTAAATCAAGATTATACATTTAACTAGAAAGATGACAATGAAGCAGTATTCACCCATGCACATTTTTAGAAATACAAAAACTCCTCCTTGACTTTTTTTCCCCAGCAGAGTGGAAGGAGAAACTGTTCTGAGTGTGGCTTGGGTTGGAACTGTGAAATGCATCAAGTGCACAATGGAACATTCGAAAACCAACTGCTGAGTCATTCTCTTCTCTCCTGTGAGAGGCCTCTTTCTCATTCCATCCAGAAACTACATGACCTAGGATATCAGCAGTCCATAAGAAAAGAAAGTGAACTTGTCTCCTTGCATTTCTTTATGCTTAATTTGTTTGAGAGTGACATCATGACATCATAGCACAGAGTTTATAAATGATATATGAAATGTTCTTGACCAGTGCATAAAGAAAATATCATCATGGACTGCTATGTGATCCTTATCACTAGGCATTCAGCTCACACAGAGCAGTGAAAAACCCACACTCAGAGCTCCCAACCTGTTATTTGCCCCCACCCCTCCAAAAATAATTTGCTTATATTCTGAACTAATGTAATATCTATGTTAGACCGTCTCATTCCTTAGATATTCACTCCAAGAAGTTGGACCATGACCTTGGGGAACAAATAATATCCATATACACAAATAGCAATCTTGTAGATTTCAGGAAGAAGAAAGGATTTTTCTTTTTTTCCTTTCAATGAAAGTTTTTGAAATTTAGATCGGAGGAGAATGAGGCAAAGAGGAGAAAGAGCAAACTTGGCTTTCTGGTTGGTGTATTATTGTGGGTAAGTTGAAGTTCTTACTTGCCTAGTGACTTCAGGCCAAGCATGAAACTACCATCCCTAGGCTTAATTAAATCTACAGCCAACCTGCAAGGGAAGGGCTATGTGCTTGCCATCCAGAGATAAAGAAAGGAGGCACAGAAGTTTTGTGACCAGTATTAGATATTCCAGCAAGTCTGTGCTATAGGCAGAAATTAAGAACTGTTATACCCAGATCCTTCTCCCAGCCACAAGATTTAATTTTAGCCTTCAGATGCTATAGCAGCTACTCAGTGAGGATCAATGATATTTTCCTGAATATGTATATATATTCCAGGTGACAACAATCATATAGATGTTTTTACATTTTTAGACAAGCATCTATCATTTTATATGGTGCAAAACATTTAAGCATCTGAAAATATCTGGAAGCATGGTTTTGTATCACAAATAAAAACTATGAACTCATTATGGGATATGAGCTGTCTGTAAATAGTGCAATAGTAACAGAAAAAGAATCAAGAATGGCCCCAATAGCATCTTCAAATCAGAATATATGAGCCTTTATTTTTTACCATTAAATTACTTTTGAAAATAGTCACTTGTAAAACATCTCGAACCTACCTATTTAAGTAAATAAGGGTGGTCTTTAGCTTCAGAAGAAAACAAAATATCCATTTACTCAGCGGCTACTCTACTTTGTTAATTATGAACACCTCTTTCTAGCAGTCTGGGACATCATCGCCTGGCTATGGCACACAGCTGAAGCTGAGATTCACTGAAGCTGTAAGAGTCTGTTTTCAGTACCACAAAGGAACCACAGCAAATGTTCAAACATGCAAGTAATGCGACCTACTCTGAGAAAAAGACTAATTTCTGGATAGAAGTAATGCGAAAGCTAAGCTGGGAAGCCAATTTACGGAAACCATATTCACCTGTTTCTGAAAAGGCACCCACTGAGAAATCATCAGAATATCTTGCCAGCCTGCCAAAAAAAAAAACTCAAAAAGACAAAAAACTGGGCCAGCTTCCTATATCTGTGAAGGATGCTAAGAGCAACATTGCTTGACAATTGTTTTAAAGACTGTGAGGAGCAGTCACATTGTACCAGGTCTCCATCTGGGCTGGTTATCTCAAAATTCAGGGACTTCATACTGAACTTGGGAATTCTGGTCAGTGACTGAGTTCCACAACTTGATATGGTTCTGGACTGTCATTAACCCACAGCAATAACTAAACTCATGTGTTGGATTCTGTCATCTCCATTTATGGTGATCATCTGGCATGTGCCAGATGTATAAAACATCGAAATCACAGATGGATTTAAGAGAACTTAGTTTTGAGGTTTAAAAAATTGGGAGGAAGCTCTGGGACACCTGAGAAAACGTGTTTGTTCTCTTTCTGAAATGAGTCATTTTGGCAAACAAGAGGCTTATGGCAGTTTGGTAAACCTAATACACATGGTCGGAGTTAAAATACATTCTTTCTTTATTTCAATTCAACTCATGGTAGGCTAAGGAACCTAAAGTTCTTATTTTAGACATTCTATTCAGGTGATGTTTATATGGTATGGGAACTGAGATCAAGAATTCTTTCTTAGCACAAAGACTCATTTTGCTCTGAATGCAAAAATGCTCTTTTAGTCATTTTCCTTAGGTAAATTTGCAATGGTGTTTTAACATTTGAAACTGCCATCCATGAATCTGAATTTCTGCATCATTAAATGGGCAACAACCTCATGCTGGTGGATGACAATCTGAGCTGGAAGATAACAGCACCATATGGAATGATGATCACATAATGAACCAGGAAACCAAAAACTGAATGAGTCAGGCTGCTTAGAAACACAAAACAAGGTTACGGTACTCTTTTGAAATTACTACACTCACAAATAGTAAAGAATATTACCTTCCAAACTTTTGGTATTATCACCTCAGCTTAGTAAGGCTTATAATGTCCCCAAATTGTTCCCAAGGATATAGGCAGTTCTCATGAACTTTAAATAACACTGCAAAATATTTTAACCCTTTCTTTTCAATAAAACTTTAGACTGTACTGTTGACTCACTCTCTTACTTTTCCACCCACAGTGAAAGCATAATAATGTGCAATATTATTTTTAAGTTGAAAGTTCTAAACTAGTCATAGTCATGGCTGGGATTTATACAACCAATTGCTATTTTACTAATAACAATTAGTAACTGGTTTCACTGAGCCTTGAGTCTTAGAATGATGATACTGAAGATGACAATATTTTCTCCTACTTGGTTTATTTTTACTCAAGAGACTTTGATACTTTATGGTTTGATGAACAACTACTCAATGATTATGGCTTGAATTACAACAAAAAAGTAGTTGGATATACTTCAATATTACATATGCAAGAACATCAAGCAACACGGTAAATGAGTAGTAATGATTTGATTGCTCCCAATGTCTAAACAACTCCCAGGAAATGATGGGTTTTAGGAGCCTTTGAAGACATGTAATCATTTTGGTTACCAGAATGTCTGAAATAAAACACTCAGAGTCTATAGATGTCCTGGTATAGTTAAAAGCAATAAGCTACATGCACACTGGATTTCTATATAAAATATCTAGTTTAATCCTCATGAAAAGCTTTTGAGTTAGCTTTTGTTACTCACATTTCACATAAAGTTTAAAAATTTTGCCCTAGACCACACAGCTAATATAGGACCAAACTAAGCCTAGAAGAATAATAGCAAAACTTGTATAGTATTTACTCTGCATCAGGCAAATATCTGAGAACTTGACAGACTCATTTAATTTAGTCCTCAGGAGGGGAAACTGAGGTCCAAGGTCACATGATGATTGGCTTTGTGGTTCCAGAGTCAGTGCTCTTAACTACCACCTTGTTCTTCCTCTGCTGTCTCTAGAATCTTCTGGATGAATAAAAGAAATACCAAGGTCTAAAAAATACTGAGAAATACCTAAGAAATACTGAGGTTGTGGTATTCTAACTTAGTGTCGCATAATACAATTAGCCAAATACAAATGGTCTGACAATAGTTAAAAAAAGAAAAGATTAAATTCCCAAATGTTCTGCAAGTAATAAAATAAAACCTTAAGATGCTAAAATTCATACTGTTGTGTCATTTTATTTGACTTCATCTTTAAAAAATAGCTGTCTTGGGGCTGGCCCCGTGGCCGAGCGGTTAAGTCCGCGCGCTCCGCTGCAGGCGGCCCAGTGTTTCCTTGGTTCGAATCCTGGGCGCGGACATGACACTGCTCATCAAACCACGCTGAGGCAGCGTCCCACATGCCACAACTAGAAGGACCCACAACAAAGAATATACAACTATGTACCGGGGGGCTTTGGGGAGAAAAAGGAAAAAATAAAATCTTTAAAAAAAAAAAAATAGCTGTCTTGCTTCAAACCACCTAAAAAATATTTCGGAAATGGCAATATCTTCATCTTCAAGAAATTCCTACAGAGAACATTGTAATGTACTGTGAAACTCCATTACTACACAAGAGAAGGTCTGGTTAAAACAAGAGGAGAGAATGGTCGTGAAATTGGTTTGATACAAAATATCCTTCATCAGCTTCCAACGATTCTGCCATGAGGACAAGAAGAGGTGTACATATGAAGACAAGCAATGTGTACATATGTAACAATAGAAAGGACTAGATAATTAACTCTTTTAAAGTAGTTCCACATCAGTTTAAAAAAACTTTAAAGATTCTATACAGCGCTTTTTTTTTCATCTGCACATTTTGGATTTTCTGTCAAACATATCAGTTGAGCTCTTAAGGGAGCTGAGCATATTCTTCACCAATATTCTTAAAAACAATGATGTGTAGCTGGTTCTGTACAGAAATAGGAATAAGTACTTAGGCACTGCAGGTATAAAATTTCTAGTTGTGCGCAATTATTAAGTATTTATCGAGACTGACAGGTAAAGCAAGCGTATTAGACATGATCCTTGTCTAGTGAGCTGGAATTTCAAATTCAATATGGCAACAGGCGACATGGGATAGTTTATAAAATGTATTTAGAGAAAAGCAGAATTCTAAAAGGCAATAACCAATTAACTTTCTATTATACAGAGAATTCCCATAATATGATCTGTGAAAAATGTTTTTTAAAATAGCATTGGGTCATTGAAAAAGAAAATGGATTTTAAGGAGATCTCAATGGACAATCATTGGAACACGTGATAGGAAGTCCCTGTATGAGTCTTCTCTACTCTATATTCTCATTTACAGAAAACTTAGAAAATGCTAAATGGCTTCAACAGGGATCTTGTAGAAAAATTAAGTAAAAGAATACCAGAAAAGTTACTGTCGTTTTGAGGCTTACTGATCAAGAACTGCAAAGCATGTGTTCAAAAAGGATGTCTTCTCAAAAAAAGAATAAAATATTAGACAAAGCAGTGCAAAGTTCTAAACAATAAATTCTGAAAACTACAAGTTTATGCCTAACTTTATTATGCATGTGATTGTTCACAAGGGGAATGGACTTTTCAATTCAACTGTTTTCTCAATTATAAAGTTTGTACTGGAATATGAACATTATAATTCCTACCAGGACTCTTGTGGAAAAGCATTTTTACAACATTAAATTATTATTACCCTAAAAAAGAAGTGGTCTCGAGAGTAAGCCAAATTTGAGAGAGCAAAGGACTTTTTTGGATAAGAATAGTTACTTCCATCGTGTTATTGTCCTTCTGCCTAGTTCAGCCCTGATACACATAGGCACTGTTATGTGTGAGTGTTCCCCATGAAAAGATAACTTTAAGTTCTAACCCCAACATCTCAGAATGTTATCTTATTTGGAAATAGGGTGATTGCAGATATAAATGGTTAAGATGCAGTCATACTGGAGTAGCATGTGTTGCTAATCCAACAGGACTGGTGCCCTTATAAGCTGGCCATGTGAAGACAGGGACACATAGGGAAAATGCCATGCAATGACAAAGGCAGAGATTGGAAGTATGCAGCTGCCATTCAAGGGATGCCAACCATTGGCAGCAGACCACCAGAAGCTAGGAAGAGAGATGGAAGGATTCCACTACACATTTCAGAGGGAACATGGCCCTGCCAACACCTTGATTTTGGGCTTCTAGCTTCCAGGACTGTGAAACAACAAATTTCTGTTGGTTGAAGCCCCCCAGCTTGAGGTACTTTGTTACAGGAGCCCTAGGAAACTAATACAGGCACCATAGAAATTGCTTCTCCCTCCCTTCTTAGAGCCTTTTCTGTTTTTTACAGAGGGCGTGGTGGAAGGAGTTTGATAAACCTGAGTTTGAATCCTGATGCCACTATTTACCAGCTGTCTTAGGCAATTCATTTAACTTCTCTGAGCTGCAGGTCACTCATTTGGAAAATGAGACTACTCCTCCACAAAATTCCTAGGAAGATTAAATGAGATGATAGATCTAAGATGCCTGGCAAATACTAGGCACTGCATAAATGTTAGTCCCAGTCTGTCCCTCCTCCATTACAATATGCAACAAAGGTTAAATGAGAATTAGTCACATAAAGTGCTTTTACCCTAGACAGTATTGTACATTTTATCATTCTAAAATCACCCACAACTTGGGCACGCTATGAAAGTCCCAAAAGAGCCCCATCTGAGAGACAGTTGGAGCCTAGGAAGAGAACTTGGCATGGGTAGGAGTCGAGTTCTGTGGGATCAGAACCCTTTTGCTAAGCTACAAAAGACTCAGTGAAATATAGTCCCCTTCAGAACCCTAGAAATGCCCACCAAGCATCAGAAAGGGCAGCCTCGCATGCATTCCACAGCAGTCCCTCGAGAACTTGCCCTGAACAAGGGAGGTATTAAACTTGAAAGAGCAAAATCACATCCTGTTGGAAAGAAAGCTACAGAAAGAGAAAGGACAAAAACACCCACTGGCTGTACTCGCTTTTCCAAAGAAGATGAGGCAGAACTAGCAGTTGGTATAAAATGTCCCCAAATGGGATCAGCAGTCACCGTTGCTGAGCAGGGTCAATACTGAATTCAGAGGAAAACCAGGATGCAGCCCCAGAGAAATCAGTTGCAGTCTTGAAAGCACCACCAGGAAACCATTACATCCACACCATGGAATAATACTCAGCAACAAACAGGAATAAACTATTAGTATATGCAGCTACTATGCAAAACAGTATGGAGGTTCCTCAAAAAATTAAAAATAGAAGCATTTCTGGGTATTTATCTTGAGGAAACAAAAACACCAATTTGAAAAAGATATCTGCACCCCTATGTTCACCACAGCATTATTTATGAAGCCAAAATACGGAAGCGTTCACCAATGAATGAACAGATAAAGAAAATGTGGTGTGTGCATATATATAATGGAATGTTTTTCAGCCATAAAAAGAAGGAAATCCTGGCATTTGTAACAGCATGGATTGACCCTGAGGGCATTATGCTAAGTTAGAAAGTCAGATAGAGAAAGCAAATCCCATATCATCTCACTTATATGTGGAATCTTAAAAAAAAACCCAAACTCATAGACACACAGAACAGATTGCTGGTTGCCAGAGGCAGGGGGTGGGCAGTGGGTGAAATGGGTGAAGGTGGCCAAAAGGTTCAAGCTTCCAGTTATAAAATAAATAAGTCCTGCAGATGTAATGTACAGAATGGTGACTATAGTTAACAATACTGCATTGTATATTTGAAAATTGCTGAGAGTGAATCCTAAAGAAAAAGAGAAAGTTGTAGCCATGTATGGTGATGGATGGTAACGAGATTTATTGAGGAGATCAATTTGCGAAATACACAAATGTCAAATCATTATGTTGTATACCTGAAACAAATGTTATATGTCAATTACGTCTCAATTTTAAAAAGCTATTGATACATACGAGTTGGATGATTCTCAAAGGCATCATGCTGAGTGAAAAATGCCAGTCTCAAAATGTCATGTAACTGCATAATTGCATTGGTATGACAGTCTTAAAAAATAAAACTATAGTAACTGATGACAGATCGGTGGTTGCCAAGGGTTAAGGCAGTGGGCAGATGTGACTGCAAACAGACAGCACAGGCAGGTTTTGGAGTGGTGGAACCGTACTGTATCCTGATTGTGGTGGTGGCTCTATGAACATATGCATGTGTGAAAATTCACAGAACCGTACATCAAAAAGGACAATTTTACTATGTTAATTTTTAAAATAAAATTTTTTAAAAAAAGAAAAGCACCATCAGGACTTGGAGGAGCCCCAGATTACCCTCGAAGGCTGATTAATTCTTCTCTACTGGGACCTTAGCCCACCTGGAGTAAGCTTCAGCAATTTGCAAGATGCGGAGAAAAAAAAAACACAGAAGAAGATTGTTTCCACTTAAGAAAAAGGCAAGACTAGCTTTTGGGAGAAGAGAGAATGGAGGTGAAAAAAATCCAGGAATCTGAGCAAATGCTTCTGACACCTAAGATGGACATTATCAGGAACCCAGTCCTCGGTTTTCCCTGTCTGAGTGCTTTAAAGAGGAAGAAAGGACAATTTCCGCCCCAGCACAAAGGAAGCACGACTCTGTGCCAAGTCACTCCCTCTCTTAGTCCTCCCAGCTAACTTATCTTAGCCAAATATGAAAACAAAGCCATCAAATGCATTGCTCGCTGTGCACCCCGAGCATACCTCTGGGATCTATTTTTAAGTAAAGAGAATTCTTTTTTCAGGTGCTATTCGAATAGAAAGATGACCCCAATAATAGTCAGATTCCAAGAATATACTTGAACTTGCGCCCGCTGGTTTGGATGTTGATGACTGTCTTTGGGGTGTGATTTCGAGGGCTTTGAAGACGGCTAGAGGTCCAGCCAACAGGAGAATTCTTCTTCACACTTCATGGATGGTCTGGAGGTGGAGCTCCCCCTGCCTCCTGAGGAGGGAATCACGCAGCGTGGTGACCTCGCGAGAGCAGCCTGTGATTGATGCCTCACAAGGAGCACACAGAAGAGCCAAGAGAGCATCAGCTACATAACACCGTCCCCGCCACCTACCTTCCACTTTCCTCCCAGTGCACAACCCCAGGGGGGCTTGAGGCTGGGGAGGGGGAGTGATAGAGCAGACCACTGCCCTCCCTACTGCAGGTGCAGGTCCCTAGAGCCATGAATCCATCCTGAGCTGGCAATAGGAGGCATGACCCTCAAGTTCTAAATCGGATTGTTCTGGATTTTAATAACTGAAAGTGAATGGACTGCTGTTCCAGACATTAAGGGACAAAAGAGCGAGTCAATGGAACACTGTTTAAAGTGATGATTGAATAAAAATAAAAGCTTTTCATGTTTGCACCCCACAGAGTACAGAACCACTTCACTGAACACAAAAGTATAGATCCTGAGAGAAAAGCTACTAAATAATGCAGCGGCCAATCTCCCATCCCTACGGAAGAGCAGCATTCTTGTGGTCCAGCCGGGCCAGGGTGAGGCAAGGTAACTAGTGAGAGATGGGGCAGAATGACTTGACATACAGATATATTGCAAAATGACTGTCACAATACTTTTAGTTGACATCCATCACCTCATATAGTTACAAAAAATTTTTCCTTGTGATAAGAACTTTTAGGGTTTACTTTTAGCAACTTTCAAATTTCCCATACAGCATTTTTTTTTTTCCTGAGGAAGATTAGCCCAGAGCTAACATCTGTGCCAGTCTTCCTCTATTTTGTAGGTGGGATGCTGCCAAAGCGTGGCTGTCAAGTGGTGTAGGTCTGTGCCCAGGATCTGGGCCCACAAACCTGGACCACTGAAGCGAGCATGCTGAACTTAACCACTATGCCCCCAGCCATCCCCCTACCATACACCGTTTTTAACTATAGTCATCATGTTGTACATTACATGTCCAGTATTATTTTTCTTATAACTGGAAGTTTGTACCTTTTTATCTTCCCCCAATTCCCCACATGCTGAAACAACAGTGCCTGCAGTACATCCACAAAGACTCAGAAAGAGGAGGTCAATCTCAAGACAGGGAGGGTGTCTTCCCCTCCCCCTATCCCTACAATGGGGAGGCTGGGGTTTCTGTGTTCCTCAGTCAGAGAGAGGAACTAAGGCCCAGGTTTAGCACACACAGTGGCCACAAGAAATAAACAACAAGGGCTGGCCTAGTGGCTTAGTGGTTGAGTTCACATGCTCCACTTTAGCAGCCTAGGGTTTGTGGGTTCAGATCCCAGGCATGGACCCACACACTACTCATCAAGCCATGCTGTGGGGGCATCCCACATACAAAATAGAGGAAGACTGGCTTAGATGTTAAGTCCAGGGCCGATCTTCCTCACCAACTAAAAAGAAAGAAAGAAACAACATAAACCTATTTTTCACATTAGCTGATCAGACTCCCCAAGGGTTGGCAACATCTCTGTGGATTAGAAAGCAAAGACCTGTCATAAGTAAATGCTGAATGAATAGCTCAGGACTGCAACTGCAGATGCTGTGAAGTTTGCAACAAGCAGTAATGAAAATGTCAGATGCCACATGGAACGCACGTGGTATTTAACAATCTGCCACTGAGTGAACAAAAACCAGCTGAAATCCAGCTAGAGGCAGCCAAGAACACACCACTGAAGTCATGACAGAGCAATACCAAACTGGCTCCGGAGCAGCAGACCTGTGATTCTTATTCTGCCAGAAGGCGGGGATGGAGTATGCTGGAAACTGGTAATAAGGGGCAGGGGAGGGGGGTGAGGTGGATAAGCACTCACTGAAAGCTAGTTAATAAATTGAGTGCCAAGGCAAAGAAAAAAGGGGATCACTCCCCCCAAAGATATTTGTCTATGAGTTTACATTTGTGATAATTTTATTTGGTCAGCTACATTCTCTATATTTTCAATGAATACAGGCAACAACCTCCTAAAACAGTAGTTACCCTAGTGCCCTCAAGAGGACGTACCAACAGCTCTCAGAGGAAAGTGTGCCTGCTCCACCACGGATGGAGCTGAGCACTCCAAACTCAAAGAGGTGGAGATGCTGATGCTGGGCACCTGAAACCAGGTGCCCATTGCAAAGGAAAAGCAGGTTCAAGCAGTTATACAGATTAAACCCAGTGTAGAGGAGGCAGACGTTTCCTCTACCTGCTCTGGGTCCCTCTGGCCAGACAACAAATTAAATTCGCATGAGACAGAATAACAGGAGAAAATTAAACAAAGCTTTATAAGGTGTGTACATGAGAGAGACCTAGAAAAACTGAGTAACTTGCCAAAATGGCTGAAGCTCTCACCTTACATACCACCCTCAGCTAAAGACAAAGGAGGACGTTGCGGGTGGGGGGAGTCAGTTATGGGAGATTACCAGAAAAGCACAGTAAACAAGAGTAAGATTATTATGCAGATTTAAGTCCTTGCCTTCCACATTGATAAGAGTTCCTAGAGATAAGGTCATCCCCCTTCTTCCTGGTACAGAGAGGGAGACACCTTTACAGATGGAGATTTCCTTTACAAACATAAATGTCTCTTAACAAAGGGTAAGTAAATTCTACTTTTCAGAGTTTCTCTCATATCTGCAGTTTTTAAAAGTAACCAGCCCAAAATAATCCTCATGCCAAACAGACATAGCTTGGGGTGACCAATTCTAGTCCCCCACACCAGGCAAAGCACATGTGCACACAAGAAGAAAAGAACAGGGCTAATTCAGCCAGAAACACTGTACAACAAATGTTACCTTGTGATAAACTCCAAACCCATGACAATTTAGCCTCAGTTTTCTTATCTGCAAAATGGGGATAATAACACCTCTCTTACAAAGCTGCTATAAGAATTGCATGAAGATTAAATTTTGATCAGAAGACCAATAGAATAAGTTGAATCTAATGCTAAAGTAGAACTGTGATGGATTTAAAGCGCAACTGGCTGTACAACCGGAGCAGGTTGACACCCCTGTGTCTCACTTAAAAAATGGATCTATTAAGAGTACCTTGTTGTTAGGTCTGTTTAGGATTAAATTAGGAAATACGAGTAACATTCTCACAATGCTGCCAGGCACCTGGGACATGCTCATTAAATGTTAGCTGTCATTTTGAATCAGAGAAGTAGTTACAGAAAGTTCCTTAAAACTTCCTTACCTGCCTAAGCTACCAACTCTGCCTCAGAAAAAAAAATGCTTTGTTATTATTCTAGGAGTTGTCTAGACTTGTGGAATCATCAGCAAATTTGAACCTAAAAATCAAGCCATCTGTCGACAAAAGTAATCCATAACCAGTCTATAAATTAAAATTGGGGTGAGTTTATTCTGAGCCAAATGTGAGGACCATATAGCCCAGGCCCTTCCTTCCCCAAGGAAGGAAGGGCATCAAAGAAGTGGGGTGTACAGAGTGGTTATATACCCCCAAAGAGCATGTTTCACATAGGATTGACTTGTCCCTTTTACAATAGTCATGAGACTGCTCTGTCGGCACAGTGATTGCTGGATACAGCAGGCAGGTCTGCTGTCTCGGTGGACACAGCAAGGTGACAGGTCTGTTGTCTCAAGCTGGGTGGTCACAGGTGAGCACAGCAATCAGTTCCTAATCTAGGGAGAGATGCTTATACTTAAGGAAATGCCACTGTGGGGGAAGTTGCACATGTATCTTAAGGCCATTTGTCCTTGTCTTTAGGACATAGCAAATGCTTAAAGCAGATATACAATGCATGCTCAGCGGCCATGTCAGACCCTTTTGGAAAAACAAAGTCAGGCCGAATTAGGTTTGCACCAAATGGTTTCCTCATATTCTCCAATATATCCTATTGCTTCCCATTTATTAGTCACATCCAACTGCTACAGGGGTCTTTTTTCTATCTACAATTGAATTCAATTGGGGTGAAAAAGCTTTTGGCGTGCCCACGACAGGTAGGTACTGTATAAATGCTGGGCTGTAACCCAGGCTGACATTCACACAGTGTGCCCAGGTACAGACATACCAGTTCTTAAGATGTTGAAGTAATTTCATCCATTAATTAATAGCAATTCCCTTAAGCTCCCCACTGACCCCCTTCCTCCAACACCCAACACCCAGGGGTGCCTCATAATCCAGCAGCAGAAAGGTTTACACCCAGTTAAAGGACAATTTTTCATATTAAGGAACAATCATGACTCATAAAGGTAAATACAAACAATGTCAAAGATTTATTTAACTTATTAATTAATGAGGAAACTGGAAAAGCTATCACAAACACCTCAAAGGAAAATTGAAAGGCTAGACTGGCCAAATACATAAGCCTATCAGGAATGTTGAAACAAATTTGCTTAAGGGATGCCAAACTGGCTTCCTCCACAATGGAGAGAGAAATCAATTGAACTTCTACAGCACAAAAACTTTTTGCATGTCCATAGACAAGAATTATTTGCATTATATCAGTATTGTATGTTAACTTTTATAGAGTTAACTATATCTAGTCATCTCTACAGAGTTGTAAAATAACTCAAAGATAAAGCACAAACCCCATAGAATCAGAGAACTCTGAAAGGTTTGCTCTGAACAATGCATCATTTTCCACAGCAGACACCTAGCAAACTTTTGGTCCACTTGGAAGTCTTTCATGATTTTTCGGTACAATCTTACCCTTTGATCAAAAATAATCCCAAAGAAAAATGATTCTTGTAAAGCTGGTCTCATTAGATTTGGCCTCATCATTTGCATAGGTGCAGCAAGAGGCTTTCTAAGGTTTCTTTGGAAATCTAGATCTCTACAGTATTGAACAATCACAAAATAAACTTCTATTGGGAAGTTTTCATAAGGAATGTCAGATGGGACTTTTTAAAGTTTCTAGGAGTTGCTATCCCAAGGCTAGTAAGCCAAGCCTAAAAACGTCTCTTCACCAAATTTCACCTGCAGAACCCATAAATGTGAGTGAATCCCTCTCTTCAGGGTGCCTGGCCTCCCGGGGGGTGGCCTTTCTCATCTGCTGTGAGACTGGGTCCCAGTAAGCCAGCTCCCAGGCCAGTCTTCCGGAGAGATTTTTCATGGCCATTGCCTCCAAAAGAAGCCCCAAGTGAAGTAAAATATGTTAGTTTTATCTCCTTAAAAGTGACTATCATACCTGATTAAATGGGAACCATTTGCAAATCAGACATTCTAGGCGAGGCTTCGGTTGTATACCGGATTTTTCCAATTATCTCCCGGTACCATGTAAAACAGATTCTTATTGAACATATGCAAATAACTATGTTGCCGTGAATAGTAAGGAGATTTAGTAAGAATTCCATTTCCAGTGGAGGTGAGAGGGAAAGGGTTAGTGAGAATCAGAGATCATTTGAAAATGTTACGTTTTGGTTTACAGGAGCAGCATCTACTAAATTGTTTTTGGTTACAGATAGCTTAATAAAAAAAATTGAAAGGAGCTGGCTTACATATCTAGAAGAGAGAACATTAAAAGAACATCAACAGTATTCCAAACAAATATCTGTAATAAAAATTTCCTCGTCAGCTCATTCAGTCCTATGTAATTAGATCATGTTCTGCTGGATCTTGGGTTAGCAGACTCACGAAGCTGTCTGCTTCTTGTCTAAAGAGAGTTGGAAAATCCTGACTCAACCCACTGGTAAGCAATGCCATCTGTACCCAAGAATCTATTCTTAGAACAGTCAACAGTTTGAAGCACCTGGTACACCAGAGGGCCAAAAAAATCGTTGTTTGTTGAAGACACAGCTCCTCTCACTCAGGTGGGAATTGGAGTAAAACAAAAATGATCTGTAGGTGACAGAGACATGAAATAGCTGTGGTTATTTATTACTGACAATTTTCAAATATGAAAGACCCTATGTGAGTTCAGAATAGATCAACTGACAAGGAAATGTAGTTGCTTCTGTGATAATAAAGCCACTCCAAAAAATTATGTTTTTAGACAAAATGTTTCCAAGAGCAATGATTAAGTGTACTTTCAAATGTTACATTTGATTTATAAATGAGTAAATGTAATTTTTACAGAGGAAGAAATATTGAGATTTAATATACAATAATCCTGAGATACATATACATATACGTATTATATGTATGTATATATATATATAATATGTATATGTATACATAATATATCATCTACATATTATATACATGTCAGGAATATATCAAGAATATCAAGTAAAGAAACTCTTGAGTAGGACCTAGACATCTGTATTTTCATAAAACTCTATGGGTACGTCTGATATGCATCTCCAAATTTAGAATCACTGGCCTAGAAGATGCTCGATTCAAATTAAAGAAGCTTATTATCAAAAAGACAAGTGTTAACTGTTGGGAGGACGTAGAGAAAAGGGAACCCTTGAGCACTATTGACAGGAATGTAAATTGATTCAACCACTTTGGAAAACGGTATGAAGCTTCCACAAAAAATTAAAACTAGAACTACAATACGATATCCAAAGGAAATCAAATCACCATCTCGAAGAGATTTCTGCACTCGCATGTTCATTGCAGCGTTATCCACAACAACCAAGACGTGGAAACAACCTATGTGTCAACAGACGGATGAATGGATAAAGAAAATGTGGTATATACACAGTGGAAAATTATTCAGCTATAAAAATGAAGGAAATTCTTTCATCTGCAACAACATGGATGGGCCTTGAGGGGATGGTGCTAAGTGAAATAAGTTAAAGAAATACTGTATGATTTCACTGATGTGTAGAATTTTAAAAACTGCTGAACTCATAGAAATAGAGTGGAATGGTGGTTGCCAGGGGCTGGGGAAAATGAGGAGATATTGGTCAAAGGGTACAAACTTTTCATCATAGGATTAATAAGTTCCCAGGATCTAAGGTACAGCATGGTGACTATAGTTAACAACACTACGTTGTATATTTGAAAGTTGTTAAGAGAGTAACTTACATGTTCTCACCATTAAAAAAAAAGTAGTTATGTAAAGTGATGGATGTGTTAACTAACCTTGTTGTGGTAATCATTTGACAGTATATATGTGTACTCAAACATCACATTATATACCTTAAATTTACAGAACATTATATGTCAATTATATCTCTATAAAACAGTGGGGGTGGGGGAGCAGTAAGCTTGTTCTGGGTAAGCATTAAATAATAACAATTTGACTGGTAACACTACATTTTTTTGCCTATTATTATAAGGCAAAGTACCACCAGGATTCTGATTAACAAGAACATATTATGGACAATGAAAGCATTGACCAATCTCTAGGAATTTCCCATGAAAATGTACAATTTCTGAATTATTTATATTAATACATTTTACATATTCAGATGTAACCTAGGGAAAGCTGAGCATGTCTTCTGATTTGGTAACTCATTAAACAAAGCTAATTATTTCTAGCATCATTTTATGAGAATAAATCATCATAATTTTCCAGAGATCTTCTGGGAAATCTCAAAGACAGTTTTAGGTGTAAAAGACATCCTGAAAAAAGATTTTTTTCTTCTATATTTAGAATTTGGTTTTTTTGAAGGCAATCAACAAAAAGTTGTCAGAGGAAATGTGGACATCTGATGACTATAGGACCTCATGCGTGCCTAAGAGACTTGATTACTCATTTAATACTTGATTACTCATTTAATCAAAGTGACGATAAACAATTTAAAAGTAAATATAAAGATTAACACAACTAAACAGAACCTTAGTCCTTTCCTGAAAGAGGAAGGTTTGCTTTTTGTTTGGTGTTCTTTCTTTAAATAATCTCAGTGGGAGACCCTCACAACTATATAAGGATGATTTTTTAAAAAGAGTAAAGGTAAAAAGACTGTCATACAGACATAAAATAAACACCTGTGGAACATTTTATTTAGCTCATTAAGTAGTTAGTGAGGTAACCAAAAAAGGTGTTACAGCCAGTTCAAAGGAGAATTCCAAGACTAGCCAAATACATAAGTCCATCACACGTGTTAAAATTAATTTCCTTAATAGGTCCTGCACTGCCTTCTTCCGCAGTGGAGGAGAGAAGTCAATTGAATATCCACCACATGATATTTTTGGCATGTCTATAGAAAAGAATTATTTGCATTACTATCAGTTTTCTGCAAGTTATCTTCTCTCTCCACAGAATTGTAGAATATCTCAAAGATAATAAAAGGTTCAAATTCCTTAGAATCCGATAGCCAAGAAGAATGTGCTCTACACCATGCACAGAGTTCCACTGAAGACACTTCTAATCTTTTGGTCCATTTAAAAGTCTTTTACAATTTCTCCTTCACCCTGACATAGCAGAGGGCCTCCAGGATCCTAGTCCATCAGCTTGCCAGGCTTGTATAATATTTACCATCACATACTAAATATTTTTACTGTTACTCCTGTACACAATGGAGAAAAAGACAGTTTCCGTTCTGGTAAGTTCTTAGTCCAAAGGTAAAGATAGAGCAGTAAAAAGAGTAGAGATAGGCACAGAGTACTTGCAGACGGAGCCGCCCAACCCAATCTTCAAGGTCAGGGAAGGCTATCTGGACCAACAGCAGGAATCAGCAAAAAGATGGGGAAAGGTGGGGGTCGGCCCCATGGCGGAGTGGTTAAGTTCGTGCGTTCTGCTTTGGCGGCACAGGTTTTCACCGGTTCGGATCCTGGCTATGGACATGGCACTGTTGCTCAAGCCATGCTGAGGTGGCATCCCACATGCCACAACTAGAAGGACCCACAAGTAAAAATACACACAACTATGTACTGGGGGGTGGGGCTTTGGGAGAAAAAGGAAAAAATAAAATCTTTTAAAAAAAGAAAAAGAAGATGGGGAAAGGTGGACATGAAGGAAAGAGGAGGAAAGAAAAGGGATCCAGATGGGAGAAATGGCATGAGCCATAACTTGTAGGCAAATTAGACCATGATAAGCTAAAAGAATTGCAAGTTCATTTAAGCTTTGCAGGGAAAAACAAATGTCTGCCACCATCCTTAACTTGGCACAGTAATAAACCCCTGGGTAGCCATGGTATCCTCACTGCTTTAGAGGATTTTAAGAGAAACACATAATGACCTGCAGCAGGCAGTGTGTGAGTAGCGTGTTGTAAATAATTCTCCACCAATTCTAAAAATGGCTTGCAGCCATTCTAAATATTGCCTAGGAATTATTTATAATGCCTGATGTAACATTCTGTGATAACATAAGCACACACAGTTGAGGGTTTGTTAAAATTTAATCCCAATTTAAAAGCTAGGCAGAGAGGGCCAAGACCAAAGTGGCAATGGACTTTCATCAGGAGCATCTTATTCGAGTAAAGTTAGAAAAGACTCCCAAATTCAAAAAACTAAAAATCACCATTTCCGAGAGTCGGTAAATTCTTAAATTGACAGAAGGCTCTCTCTCCTTATGATTGGTTGCCATATTCCACATAGCCCTAGATTTTCGTCAGTCTTGGTGACAAGGGTTATTGGTCTACATACCGCTTGTTGGCACATACGTCCCCAGCCTATCCTAACACTAAAATTATATCTGGAAAAATGAGATTATAACCAGAGCTGCCAGGTGGCCTCAACAGTGAAGAAGACTTCCTAAAAATGGCAGCTACCATTTATTCACTCTGTAATCGATGCTTTGAAAACATTATTCACGGGGCCAGCCAGGTGGCACAGTAGTTAAGTTCACACGTTCCGCTTCAGTGGCCCAGGGTTTCAGTTTCGGATCCCAGTGTGGACATGGCACCACTTGGCAAGCCATGCTGTGGCAGGCATCCCACATATAAAGTAGAGGAAGATAGGCACAGATGTTAGCTCAGGGCCAGTCTTCTTCAGCAAAAAGAGGAGGATTGGCAGCAGATGTTAGCTCAGGGTGAATCTTCCTCAAAAAACAAAAACAAAAACAAAAAAATATTACTCACTTAAATCGTAACACAACCCTATGTGATATGTAAATTATCATTCCCATTTTACAGATGAATAAACTAAGAATCAAGGAAATTAAGAAACTTGCCTGAATTTTTCATGTTACAACATATGAAATGCTAAGTAGAGGAGATCAGATTGTAATCCACATTTATTGGTCCTAAGGCCCATAGTCTTAAAAATATAGAACCTCAAGAGAAAAATGGAGCTCCCCCAAGGACTTCTAAATGATGACATTTATTAATAGTGTTTGAGTTTATAAAAGGAGCCTTTGTGATCTGGCAAGCAGGCTTCTGGACCAAAACCAGGCCTGCCTTTAACATTTGTAAGGCTCTGGACAAGAATACAAATGGAAGTCCACATACCGTGCGTCTAAATATTACAAGTAATACATCAATCTAATAAGCTGTTAAATAAAATATGTTCTGTCCTCCTGCCTTGATAAATATACTTTATAATGACTGCAAGCCCAGGTTAAAATTTAGAATCTCTCAGCTCATAGCATGGCACGTTCCCTCTTTCCCACCTCCCCTCCACACACACTTTTCCAAGTCCTGGCTCTGTCTCACACTGCAAGGGACCTGGCCTGCACATATGAGGTCACCCCATCCCACACGTCTGAGCGCCATCTACAACCCCCACAGCGGTCCCTTGGCCACTGGCAGCAAGGTCTGCCTCCAGAGTATGGATTTAGCGAAACGTTCTACGTAGATCCTGGAAGCAAGCTCAGTTCCCTCTGAGCAGAGGATCCTGGGGACCCACACATGGTCTAGAAGGTATTATTCAAAGTACAATCTTTGAATTCTTGCTGGTCCTTTAACTGTTACCGTCTGCATCGAGTACAGACAGCAAAAATAAACATTTAGAGCCTGTCATAGTGATTTGACATTGCAGCAACGTCCAAGTGCAGGAATTTCTGTTTTACAGAAGGATTGGTCAGCCACAGACAGAAAGTTAAAAAAAGAGGGTGGGGTCTTATTCGTAGATAGGTAGGAAAAGCTCTGTTTCTGCCTAGAATGAAGAGGAGAGGAGGGGCCTGGTGGGTACATCCCTTTGGCCCACAGACTCATCTTCTGTGGGGAGGGGCACAGCCAAGCGAGGGCCTGAGCAAGGCCCTCTGAAGCACGAGCTTCTAGAAAAGGGTTTCTCTTACCCAGGTCTAAGGCAGCTCTGTCAATAACACCATCTCTTCTGCTTTTTAAATCTTACTGTGAGGATCTGCATAACTTTGGGGACTTGTGCTCTGAAGAAGCTGCTAGAACTGTGAAGGCAAGCTCTGCTGTCAAGTATGCGGGCTTTGGGGATCCCATATGACAATAAGCAGATGCATAGCTGGTAAGTGACTAAGGGAAACCCCTAAGCCTCTAGAACTCCTGCTACCAGCATTCTACTGATTCTCTCCAGCAGAAAAATCAGGCCAAGCCAATAAAATTCAGTTCCTATTAATTCAGGACTACTTTGATAGTTCAATGGAAAGATTTTAGATCGCTTGTATTTTTTTTCTTGCCCCAAACCTCAATTCCTGCTGGAAACATTCCCTAGCCTGGTTTTAATGTGTCTGTTGATAAAGGGAGTTTAAAGTAAAAGGAAGGAATTTGAGATCTGTTTCAAAGAAAATGAGTTTTTCAGACAGTAAAACAAATATAACTCAAAATACTATTCGTAATCATCTTGATATTATTGCCTAAAGGTTTTGGCCAGAAAGAAATTGCTTTTAAAATGACTTGGGATAAGGAATAAGATTTGCCACTGATTTTTTTCTCTTCATAATTCTATTTGTTCAACCTTTAACATGTGCATCCTTCCCTCTTTGCCCACCCTGTCTGCTTATGCATCTCCTCAAGGTATATCTGTACACACGCACACCAATAAACCAATAGCTGATGAGAATTGTAGCAGTTTCTCTTTTCAAATACTATATTTAACTGTCAATAAATAATTTAGCAAGTGCCTATTTCCGATATACACCATATAATAAAAGGCTGTACTTTTAAAATAAATGCCTATGCCTAGCTACAGTTAACTTATTTTTATAAAAATATCAAACATTTTATTTCAGTATAGCTTCTAGAAATTTTCTTTTAAAACTCAAAATTTGATGGTTCAGATTTTATGTAGGCAAGCAGCAAAGAAGGTAAAGCAAAAGGAGAAAATTGACAGTCCCTTTCTTAAAGAGAATTCCTCTTGAACTCTCCCAGGGCACACACATATTTTGTGACAAATTGACCTTCCATTTGAGGCCAGGCTTTTGTTCAGCAGCAAAGATCACTATCAACTTTACATGAAAGTTAAATTAAAGATTGGAAACCAACAAAAGCTTTCAATATCGCACTTAAAATTACATAGTGTTCAGGAACCCCAATACCTTAGTGAGAAAGAGGTCCGTTAAGTACATACATGATTTTAACCCTGGAATAGTCTGTGAACAATAACCCTTTCTGCTCAAACAGTGACCTGATCCCTGGAGGCATAAAATGATTTAGGTGCATTTTCCTGAGGCTTTCTTGGTATTCACTTATTTTAGGCAGATATCTTTTCCTTCCCCTAGACAAGTGATTATAAACTTTAGTATGTATAAGAATCATGTAGAATAAGGTTGTTTTTGGCTGGGAAAGATTCACCCTGAGCTAACATCTATTGTCAATCTTCCTCTTTTTTTTTTTTTTTTTTTTTTTAATGTGAACCACTGCCACAGCATGGCCACTGACAGACAGGTGGTGTGGTTCCACGTCCAGGGAACTGAACCTGGCCTGCCAAAGTGGAACTTACTGAACTTTAACCACTATGCCATTGGGGCCGGCCCCTGGGATATTTTTTTTTTTTTCAAGGAAGATTAGCCCTGAGCTAACATCCGCCGCCAATCCTCCTCTTTTTGCTGAGGAAGACTGGCCCTGAATTAACATACGTGCCATCTTCCTCTACTTTATAAGTGGGATGCCTGCCACAGCATGGCTTGCCAAGTGCTGCCATGTCCACACCCAGGATCTGAACCGGCGAACTCTGGGCTGCTGAAGCAGAATGTGTGCACCTAACCGCTGCGCCACCAGGCCAGCCCCCTAGAATAATTTTTAAAATGCATATTCCCAGGCCACATCCAAGATTTGACTCTGTAGGCCTGGGATCTTGCCAGGAATCTGCGTTTTTAACAAGTATCCAGGTGATTCCAAAGCAGTCATTCCATGGAACAGCCTTCGAGAAACACTGCATTGCGATCTTGAGTGTTTTAAGTGCTGAAAGGATCAGATAGCTCTTAGTGGCAATTTGAGCTCATTTTATTTTGATGACCAAGGTATTACGATGGGAAGAAGTGAAACTTCACAGGCTAATTCACAAATCAATAAGTATTAAGTACATTGAATAATAATATAGCCAAAGTTGCTGAAGTAAATTCACATCCATAGTCTTTCATAAGAAGTTTTTTGTCAACTAAAGATATCAACATTTAGAAATAAAGTAGGAGGATGACCGTATGTCATTTCAACTTTATTGTTTAACAGGCTTACTCAAGTAATATTTAATTATATAAGGAAAAGTATCTGCTATTTAATTAGAGCCTAGACATTGTGAAGTTACATGCACATTTGTAGATTTCTATCCACAGGAAAGATAATTCCAAAAAGTTGTGCTGCCCTGTAAGGCATTAACCAAGTTTGCATCTATGGGCAAATTTATTCTGATATTCTTTTATCCAACTGACTACATATAAATCTGATTTCTCAAATTCTCTCTTGAGCTCATCTTATGATCGTTCTGGTTCCTTCATTAAGCAATGAGTTAAATAATAGCATTGACATGTATTCATTTTATATTTGTATGAGAGTCATGTTTTTGAATTTTTTGAAACTTGTGCTTTGGCAGTTTTTGAGGTTCCACAGAGATGCTCAAACGCGCTTACCTGCCAAAGCCAATTAAATCGTGTTGATCAAGAAGTACAATTTCTTGTACTCCTCAAGTCCAGGTGCATCTTTTCTTGGCTCACAGAGTGAATCCCAAGCAGCAGGTGACTCTTGATGACTCAGTTTCTCTTTTTAGTTTTCTGCCTGTGTTTTTGTTTTGTTTCCCTTTCTTGGCTGCCTTTGGTTCTGACTTGAGTTTGTGCACGGCGAATACGTTGTTTCCCAGTGGTGGCAGTAACGGGGATCTGGTTTTGTTTTGACAGTGTGGTTATCTGTATCAAGATGACAAACATTTGTCTTCTGTCAAGGGAGAGATGAAAAATAATTTTTTTATTTTTTATTTTTATTTTTGGGGAGGAAGATTGGCCCTGAGCTAACATCTGTTGCCAATCTTCCTCTATTTTATGTGGGATGCCACCACAGCATGGCTTGATGAGCAGTGCTAGGTCCATGCTTGGTGTCTAATCCTGCAGACCCCTGACCACTGAAGCGGAGCCTGCAAACTTAACCACTATGCCACCAGGCCAGCCCCTGTCTATGTCTTTATGTGCTCACATCAATTAACAAAATATTTTGGACACATTAAAAAGGAAAACAGCTCTTAGAAACTGGTGAGTTTTTGTGTTTCTGTTTATTTTGACCCGTGGCTCAGTGTAAGTGAAGTATGTATCTACACATCTATGACAGAAAAGCCTTAACCTCTCTGTATAAATTTGAAATATTGTCCCACCTCTAAAGGGTGTCAGTAAATTAGATGACAAGGTCTCAAAATAAAGGGCTCTGCTTTGTGTTGCTTTGGAGATTACTAAATGTTTACGTAAGTGGAACATTCCTAAAATTCCTCCACAAAATAAACTGAATTTTAAATGTGAATGCTTTTTAAGACAAAAACTCTAGCCCAGAAGTGTGTTATATAAGAATTTAAGTGCACATAATCAAGATAAACCAGTGGACAAATAAGACTGGTTTGATAGTTTCGGTTAAGAAAACAGTGATGTATCCTTCCTGTGATGGTATCAGAGCTCAGTATTATATAAGAACGTGTTGTCTTTTTTTAAAGACTTAATTTTGTGTTTCCAAGCTTTGAATTTCCAAAACTTCTTACACTTGGCTTATTGATCAAATAAGCTAACACTACAACTACATTACTTTTAAGATTATGAAAAATGGAAAATTATGTTCAACTAAAACTATAATTCTAATAAGCTTTTGGATATAAACAGTAATTATGTTCTGTAGAGCTTTAGCTTAAATGTAATTTCCTACATCCTTAGTTAACTAAAAAACTGTGGACTAATTTTAGATAGAGTTAATTATTAGATAATCCTCAGATACCTGGATAATTTCTAAGTAAAACAGGATACTGAAACCTAAGCACAGATTTAATACATGTCCCTTTGCGTCTTTAATATATTATACAGTGGTTATAATTTTGGATCGTGTTATTAAGTGTGCTCATTCGTGCCACTTTAAGAATATATAAAACTGATATGTGCAGCTATGGGGACAGTTTTGCTAGTTTGTTTGCAAAACTGCTTGTGTGACAGGCAGTTATCGCTTACCTACCTTTCAGCAAAATAGAAGTTAATTTGGCAAAAGTTATATTTAGCAAAGGTAAGTGAGATTATACCAGGAGTAGGAGCATCAGAGAAATACAACTGTGTATGCACGGTAATGAGGTATGATTTTGTTTTTCCAAGAAAACAACAACAGTATTGTCCTAAAGGAAAGTGTCAGCTTGTTCCAGAATATGGAACAGCATAGTGGAGAACAAAATTTGAGTTTGTATAGCAAGTTGTAGACGTTTTGAGGGAGCAGAAGTTTATTTACTTTGATTTATAATACCTGAGTCTGAAAGGGAGTAATGAAATGTTAAAATTTTGACCAAGTTTGCTTAGTTTTGATGGCTTATTCATAAGTTAATTTGTAAAAGACCTTGAGAACGCTTTACTGGCAAATATTGCATTAACGTAAAATAGAACTTGGCTTTCCTTCTGTTAAAATGACAACTAATCTTGAAATACTTAGTCTTAACAATGGGCAGCGAATGGACACGCTTTACCTGTGTGGTCTGTCCAAACAGGATTCCATACTCAGCAGTATAATTTTCTGTGCTTCATGTTACTTTATCATGTCCTTGATTATTATTAAAAGGAGAAAAAAAAGGACAAGGTTTACTTACTTGTGAAAATGCCAAGATCAGTGGTTGGGCTCTGCATGAGCAGTTGTTGAGAGAGTTTGGCAACATCTATGAAAGAGGCAGGGCGGAAGCAGAGTAGAACGCTGGCAGAAGTCAAACTGTGGCCACCCTACAACGCTTTGGCCAACCCCATGGGAGCTCTGGAACATATATGGCTCATCAGTGCCCAGAGTTGAACCAAAATGGCCAGGCTTTTACTCCTGTGATCATCAGATATGAGCCACCCCAGGAAAGGAGGGTGCTTAGACAAGGCCGCTCTCTGCAGGTAAGCAAAACCCTGAGGGAGCTGAGAGTTGGAGGCTGCATGCAGACAGCTGGGCAACAAGTCCTTCCAGAACAGGCATCTGGGGAGCTCACGCCCATGACCACCACTATCCCTTACAGTCATGTTACCTTCTACTATGTTCATTCGGAAATCTTGTTTTGTTACTTTGATTAAATAGGTAGCCAAGTATTTTATCTCAGGAATGCATGGATGCTATCTTAATTAGGTGATAAATCTCTTCTAACAACTATTAAGTTTGCTTTCTCAAGATCAGAATCTAAATTTAGAAAAACACAAATTTCAAGATACTGTAGAGGAGCAGAATTTGCTACCCCAAAATGTGTCTCTTTGGCTTGATTCTTCTTCTTATGTTTTTTGCTGAGGAAGATTCACCCTGAGCTAACATCTGTGCCACTCTTCCTCTATTTTGTGTATGGTTCTCTGCCACAGCATGGCCATCAAAAAGTGGTGTATGTCTGCGCCCGGGAAACAAACCCAGGCTGCTGAAGTGGAGCGCGTCTAACTTAACCACTAGGCCATGGGGCTAGCCCCTGGCTTGATTCTTTTTAAGAATAAAAGACTCAGGAAGAAACTTTGACCTTCTCCCTAAGTGCCTAGAAAAATTTAAGATAGAAGGCCTGTTCTGGGAAGGTGCTATCCCCATGGATAACTATAGCATAATATGAACTAAGTCTGGTGGACAGCGACGAACCTAGAAAGGCCCCTTAGATCAAAGCCCTCTCCATGTCCCATTGTCTCTGCAAAGCATGGTAAACATTTGTTCACCAAATATTTGCTTTTCCATCTCCATGTGAACTGCCTTCCTCCCCTTTGAAGTCCCAAACCACTACCCCCAGCATACTCTTTTGACTCTAGTTGAAGATGGTATTTAAGGTGGTGGCTTCAGCCATTTGGGCAAGTTACTCAGTTTTCCTGGTTTCTTCTGTGTAAACATGTTGTTTGATTTTCTCCTGTTGTTCTGTCTCATGTCAATTTAATTCTTAGACCAGCCAGAAGAAGCTAGAGGGTACAGGAAAATTTCTTCCTCCCTTACAATATTTTCTTGTCATCTAAAACTAACTTTGAGATTTCCCATTCAGCCTCTGGATAGTCACAAATATATCTTTTTGCCTAAAAGGAAAACAGGGTTAATACAAATGATAGGGCATGTTTGGTATGCTCCATATTCTTCCATTAGCTCAACATGATTGTAAGAACACTATTTCAAGTTGTCAAACTGAAAGATAAGTGTGTACAGGTTAAATATTATTAATAAAATTGTTTCAGAGATTATACCCTTTACAACAAAGTGTGGTCCCCAGGCCAGCAGCATCAGCATTACCTGGGACCTTGTTAAAACTGCAAATTCTGGACTCCCACCTCAGACATGTTGAGTAAGATATTTTGGGGGTGAGGCCCAGCAATCTGACTTTTAAATAAGCCCCCCATGTGATACTAGTGCTTGATAATGCTTGAAAAATCATTGCCTTAAAGAACTCCTTGAAAGGCCGTAGACAGTTGTTAATGCCCTCAAGGTCCATTATATGTTCTCACCCTCGAGAGAAACATTGGTCAAACTCTCTTGAAAGATTTACATATTTTATTGCAATAGAGAATTTTATACTCCTGTATTTTTATATTATTGGTTACTGTAATAAATTAATCACAGCGTCCAGCTTCATTATCAAACAGGTTTCTGCCCTCTTGTGATGCTGGCCTGAAGACCACCATCAGTTACAGCCATGAATTTGTATCTTCACCAAAGAAGGATAGTTTCAGCCACTCAAGGAAAGGTTTACACCAGAGATTTCAAGGCAAAGATTCAGAGGTCAGACTTCAGAGCTCACAGATGACATCACTTAGACGACTCATTATTCCCGAAGATAAAGTCAGGATTTGCAAAACTTTTTATCCTAGAGGCAGACAATTTCACAAAAGTAAAACCAAAATCACACCAGACTAAATGAACCAATAAGATGCATTTAATTGTAGTTATTTTGTAATATATTTAGTATTATTTTTAGTGTTCTATTTTCTAATTGGATTATGAGAAAGCCCTTTTCCTTTAATTTAAAAAAATTTTTTGTTTTTTGGTGAGGAAGATGCTCCCTGAGCTGACAACCCTGCCAATTTTCCTCTACTTTGTATACAGGATGCCACCACAGCGTGTCCTGATGAGCGGTGCATAGCTCTATGCCCAGGATCCAAACCTGTGAACCCTGGGCTGCCAAAGCGGAGGGCATGAACTTAACCACTACGGTACCAGGCCAGCCCCCTATTCTTTTTTTTTTTTAATATATCTCTAACTCTCAAATCAGTAGGTTGTGCTTCTGCAAATTGAAATGAAACATTTGGTAAATATCTTATTCTTATTAACCTCTCAGATTTCAAATGTTTTTTGGAGTCTCCTTACTTTTAATGAAAATATGGTTATTTGCTTCTCCTCGCTTTTAATGAAAACATGGTTATTTGCATTTATTCAATGAGAGTCTATCATCCTTACTATGGTATAATTGTACAAATTAATTGTGCAACCAAGACTATATCTAGAGTGTCATATTTGAAAATGATTCTTATTTGATATGGTATAAAAAGCTCATCATTAAAGAACAAAGACTACACTTGATATATGGAGCCAATGGCTACCTTAGAAGCTTCCAGCCTCTCAGTCGTAAGGAAGGTCACTTCTTGGTAGTCCGAATCGTATAAAATGTTGGAAGTATCTATGAGATAGGATTTCACCTCAACTGAAAGATACTGCAGGTGAAATTCTCTGAAAGGAGATTCTTGGCCGTGGTTTCCAAGACTCAAGACAGAGTAGCAAATAATAGAGGCTTTAAAAAGTCCAAGCTAAGATTCCTTTAGAAGATTTCCATGTGGAAGTTAATTTTCTCACCTTAGTTTACAAAACACTGTATTCTAGAAGAGGCTTATACATAATTTACACCTTTTGCTGCACCTATGTAAAAAGTCAGGGCAAAATTAAATAAGGATAACTTTTGTTATCAAGAATAAATGTTAGGGGCTGGCCAGGCAGCGTAGTGGTTAAGTTCACGCACTCCACTTTGGTGGCCTGGGTTTCACAGGTTTGGATCCCAGGTGTGGACCTACACACCACTCATCAAGCCATGCTGTGGTGGCATCCCACATGCAAAACAGAGGAAGATTGGCACAGATGTTAGCTCAGCAACAGTCTTCCTTAAGCAAAGAGAGCAAGACTGGCAACAAATGTTAGCTCAGAGCCAATCTTCCTCACACACACACACACACACAAAATCCTAAGAGAGGTGTAAGAAGCTATGTAATCCACTAGAAAAAGCAATTAAAGATTTTAAAAAATCTAAGTTTTAGAAATTATTTATGGCCATGGTGGGGGTGGAGGAGCAGTTGAGAAAATTATCCAAAACTTGGAAATAAAGCTTAAAGATGAACAACGACACTGAAAAGACATGCAGTTAACTAAGGACTATAAATATCTAGGGGAATATACCTATATTTAACTTTGTTATTTAATATTAAATCAGAGTACCGATAGTTTGAAATTATGTGATAATTTATTAATTCCTGTTGAGTAAAAAAGTTCTTACTTTGTAAGCTATTAACCATTTTTTCAATCTCTTCAGATTTATTCAGCATTCCTTTGACTGTCTGACTTTATTTCCCAAATTCTCCTTTGAACCAGCCTTACCATCTTACTGAGTTCCTCACCAATTAATGAGCTGAATAAAATATCTGACACGTGTTCATTTTAATTTGTACAAGTCATTTTTTGTTTTACTTTTTTGAAAATTCTACTTTGATACTTAGGACCAGATGTGTTTTGGACTTCAGAAGTGATCAGATTTTAGAGAGTGCAGAAATGTATATTTTAGATACTTTTTCATATTATAGAAATAGATAACTGCCAGCAGCATCTGGGACAGCACCCTGTAAGAAACATCTTAATATTTCCTCAGTGAGACGTAAATATTTGCACTCAGTGGGATGTAAAGAAGATTATAAACAGTCTCATGTCATTTCAGGTTTGGCTTTACCACTGAACGAGCTCAGAACAGGTCAGGATGCTACCAAATGAGTTATGAAAAATTTGTCAGTTTTCAGCACTTTTGGTAGGCAATTAAGGGATTGTGAACCTACAAATTCTATTACATCTCAAACTACATTTACTCAGTTACAGGGGACTCATGTCAGAGATAATAAGAAAAAGAGGAAGTGTGAAATCTCAGAGACCATTCATAATTTAATATCCTAGAATGCAGTCCAATGTGAGTCATTTCTTGGAGGAGTCAGAAAATGTAACATTCTCAATAATAATGGCTAACGTTCCATGATCCATGTTGAGAAAAACTTCACATTCAAGAGCCCTAGTAATCAAATTAAAAACAGCAAACAAAACTGAAGGGGCTGGCCCCACGACTGAGTGGTTCAGTATACTCCTCTTTGGCAGCCTGGGGTTCGCTGGTTTGGATGCCGGGTGAGGACCTAGCACTGTTCATCAAGCCATGCTGAGGCAGCATCCTACGTAGAAGAGCTAGAAGGACCTACAACCAGGATATACAACTGTGTACTGGGGGAATTTGGGGAGAAAAAAAAAAGAAGTTATTAAAAGAGAAAAATCAAACTGCAAAGAAAAGACTAAAGAAAATGTGAAAGGTATAAATAAAGCTTTCTAAAGTTTGAAATAGATAACTTTTCCTATAGTAATGCTTCATGGCAAATGTAAACTTCTGCATAATATAACAAATCTTTTGTGGTCTTTAAATAAGTGAAATACTTAAAAGCAACACATTCAGCAAGACTAAATGCCAACTTATTAATAGCAATATTGAAAAAGGCTATGTCAAGGCGTAAGAAATGTGTTCTTCAATGAATAATGATGATATAAATATTGAGGATAAAAATTAGAAACTAAGTTAAAATAGGGGTAAGTTTAGAAAAACAGCAACAGAGAAAAAGCAAGAGAAAGTTTTACTGCAAGGAAAAATTCTATTGTACCTCATATCTTACAAATTTCTTAACTTTTACGTACTATGTTGAATATCAATGACTTTAGTGTTTTGAAATTCACATCAAAATTCCTTAACTTTCTTCCTAGCAAACAATCCAAGCTTTGGGGGGTGTTTTTTAGGAAAGGATCAAGAGAAAGGCAGAGATTTCTGGTTTTTTGAAATGATATCTGTGGTTATTCCTTTCCCCTTCCTCTCACCTCAATTTACCAAAAGAATAAAATGATGTAGAAGGAAGAGGAAAGGAGACGAGAAAGGAGGGACTGTGGACAAGCTGGGGATGTGGGGTCACAAGTGGGCGAAGGGGCTACATGAACACCTCGAGGTGGAAATGATTATTTGGTTGCCTGCAGATTTGCCCACACAATTCAGTGTCCTCATACCATAGGAAGTGAGACTTTGGTCCCAGCTTTAGAACCTTCTGCTGGAGTAGGGCCCTATCTTTTCCATCTCTCCATGGGGCCACCCCACTTATCTTTGTCATACTCTGGGCCACCTGCCTTAATAACTGAGCCCTACTTAGTAACACAGGCAATTTTCTCTGGGCACTATCTCAGCCACCAAGGGAGGTTTAGCATTCCTAGCTGATCCTCTTCTGCCACCATCCTAGGGGTTTGCAGAGACGAACTTATATCTATCTGGATATCATTTATCTGTTCCTCCATCATCTATCTAAATATATATTCTAACTATCACAAACATGTCCCATTGTATAATTTTCACACATAACAGTCCACACTCATAAACTATATCCCCATAACTAAAACAGGGTTTGATTCCATACTGGGAGGAGAAAGGGCTTCGCTGATTGAAGGTTCTCCCTAAAAGCCATCTCGCTCAAAACTTATCCTCTCAAAAAATATGGCAGGCTGAATCACTTTTGACAACACCAAGGAATATTTACTGAATGGTTAATAAATGATTTACTATTTGAAAAACTGTTACACACAAAAACTTTAACACTATGGTGAAAAAATTTTATAAGCAAGCTATTAATAATCTTTCGTATTTATACACCTAGGAGTTAGCTGTTTTTCATGTGCTGCAATTCACCTTTCCTCTAGAAATAGAATAAGAGAGCTGTGGTTTTAGTTTACATTTTACGTTTAATACATGTACACATTTAATACATTTAAAAATATATTGAAAATACATTGTTCTCATCAGTCTCTGTAAATTGAGAACTTGTCTATGATGTTCTTTCTGCTCTTCTCTCCCATCCTCAATTTTCCACACACTATTCATGTATTAGTTTTTTTTTTTTTTTTAAAGATTTTATTTTTTCCTCTTTCTCCCCAAAGCCCCCCGGTACATAGTTGTGTATTCTTCGTTGTGGGTTCCTCTAGTTGTGGCATGTGGGACGCTGCCTCAGCGTGGTCTGACGAGCAGTGCCATGTCCGCGCCCAGGATTCGGACCGACGAAACTCTGGGCCGCCTGCAGCAGAGTGCGCGAACTTAACCACTCGGCCACGGGGCCAGCCCCTCATGTATTAGTTTTTTACAACAAGGACAACCCCTAATGATATCTCCCTTACATGTTCTCCATCAACACCACAAGGCTTAGCATGTAGTTAAGCATCGCTTAATGGCAGGGATATGTTCTGAGGAATGCAACATTAGGCAATTTCACCATTGTATGAATGTCATAGAGTGTACTTACACAAACCTAGATGGCATAGTCTACCACACACCTAGGCTATGTGATATTAATCTGATGGGCCCACTATCATATATGTGATCTGTCGCTGATGGAAATGTCATTATGCAGCACATGACAATTATTTTGTTAGTTCATGTGTGTTAGTTACCACAGCTAAATTGTAAGTGTAACCCCCAACTGGGCAATAGATAGTTAAATATGCTGGAGAAGAAGGGTAAGGAAGAGAAAAGAGAGCAAAATAACATTTGGCAAAATAACAGTGATTTTGCATAGTAAAGGAGGTACTCAAGGTCTATCAACTTGGAAGATTCACTCCAGATGCCCAAGAATAAGATGAACACTACAACGCTTCCCATAACTGCAGCACACACAGGAAAACCAGTACAGAGACCAGAGACGGCAACACTATACTCATGTAGAAATACGACCCTAGAGAGCACACATTGTAGGAGAGTCCAGCTCCTTCCGTTTGAGTTCCACAAATCTATGCATCATCAGAAAAGAATAGGGATCACTGGAACTATAAAATGTCAACTTTGTCCTTCAAGCATGAATTTCAGAATCTTCAGCTTAAAGAGTCTGAGAAATCTATACAATTAAGATAGAGGCTGATGCCAGGAAACAACTGTTTCTATGCAAATGTCATGGATGTAGAAGAGCAGAGATTCCTGAAGAGGCTAAAAACCTGGACCCGGGATGATGAACAAGGAGAGTCCAGGCTGGTCCTAGACAAAGATACCAGCGTGGGCTGCATGTGGCTAATGAACTCATGTGAAGAGGACTAGAAGTTAGTATTAGCACCATGCAGCATGTATTCTAAGAGTAATCATTCTATCTCCATAAGATGCATAGCAAGTGTAAATGTGACACATTGATACTGAAGTTACCATGACTCCCAGCCACTCCAAACCAGCCTCAACGCCACCCCCTGCCTTGGCACAGTCTCCCCTGTTTTATCCGAAAATTGCCAAGAGTGTTGCACAGACACTCAAAAAGAAGTTCATTCATGTTCTTCCACTTCTGACTTCCAGACAAGGTGCCTTAGCTACTGCCATCTGGTAGGAATGCTGTGCTACTAGGCACTGCTCTCTTTGCCCAAATGCTGCCCCAACCCTTCAGAAGGTCAAAGTTGACTGTGGTCCATGGCCAAGTGGCTAGTTTGCCTCCCGTACAATCAGAGCTGATGTCCACACCTCTGCAGCGCCTCTGCTCATTGCCTCACACTCCAGATGGCTCTCTGCTCAACTTTCCACTGGATATGTGCGGTGGATTGCTTATAAAAGTGATGCCATCTCTCCACTCTTCCTTCCTTTATTCATGACACTTTCATTAAGAGGTGGAATCTATTTCCCTGTCCCGTGAATTTGGGCTGGCCTTGAAATTTACTTTGGCAAATAGAATGTAGCAGAAGTGGCACGTGCCTTACCTACTTTGCCTTCTCTGATCTCTATAACTATCAAGAGAAAAAAGCCAGTTAGCCTACTGGATGGTGAGAGATCACATGGATCAGTCACCCCTGTCAGCCCAGGTGACAGCCAGCCAACTCCCAGAAGCAGGGCCACCTAAGTGACCTACAGCTCCACACAGATGCACGAGGCAGCCCAGCCAATATCAGAACCACCCAGCTGAGGCCAGTCTAAATTGCTGACCCAGAGTCATGAATCATATAATTGGTTGTTATTTTAAGCCATTAAATTTGGGGGTGGTTTGTTACACAGTAATAAGTAATTAACACAATATGCTACCCATGACAAATTGTCCACATTGCACGTAACTCTCTAGATCAGTTAACCTCTACATAGCAGAAATATTTGAACCTCCTGTGATATAACATATTATATTAGAATATTAAAATAATGTTTTATTATAATACTGCATTATATTATATTTTTATGCTATTATACTATATTGAATTATATTATATTATTATATATTCCTCCTTTTCAGATGCACAGATATTCCAGGGGAAGCTATGTCAGTTGGGGAGATGAACTGGGAAGGCGGACATTGCACCTAGATTCCTCCTATACCAGAAAACACTGTTGCTTCTGGCAGCCAGGGCTTCCCGCTCAGTCTGATTCACCTTACTAAACTTCATCCTCTCTCATGATTTTCCCCAAATTGCTCCTCAGTTTGGCTTTCACTAAGGTTCCAGTTCTTTCCAACTTATCTGTATATACTTCTAACACTTAGGATGCCTACAGAAGCCAGCACCTAAATTGGCTGTCTTAAATAGCAAGAAAGTTTATTTTCTCACATACCAAGAAATCCACATGTAGACAGTTCCATGCTTGCTGAATTCAGCAACTCCATGATCTCACCAAGAATTCGTCTTCCCTCCCAACTATTTAAGACATCAGCTTTGTCCTCAGAATAGCTCTCCCCTGGGTACAAAATTGTGGCCACAATTGTAGACATCAGACCTAGATATGACAACATCTCTTCCTAAATGTGTCTTTTTAAGATCCTGAAAACCTTTCCCAGAAGTCCACCAGCAGAGCCCCTCTCAGGTCTTATTGGCTAGAATTGTGTCATATTCTTCTTTCTCAACCAATCATTGGTAACTGGTATGGTAGAATCATGATTAGCTTAAGTCAATTAGGATTTTCACCTTTAGCAGTGTCTGCTAAAATACCTAACCCTAATGTAGGAATGAGTGCAAACCATTTTTATGGCATTCAGAGACCCTACGCAACTGGGCTTATTTGGGTTAAGTGCCTGCTTTCAAATATCTCTGCTCATTCCACAATGAAAGTCTTTTGGGGCACTTTTTTCCTAAGCTTATGTGTCAACTCAACCAGTGTTTTCTATCACATGTGGTTTGAGATAAGCAGCACTGTGTAACTGATTGAAGTCAGAAACAGCCTATTTCACTTCCTAGTTCCACTCTTTCAACCATGCTCAAATTTGGTCCCTAGACCAGCGGCATCAACATCTCCTGGGATTGTGTTTTTTTTAGGCCTCATCCCACATTAGTGAATCAGAAAATCTGAGGGTGAGAATCAGCCGTGTGTGTTTTAAGAAGTCTTTCAAGTTATTCAGCTGCTCCCTAAAGTTTGAGAACCAAATGGACCCGCTTATTAGCTCTGTGGCTTTGGGCAGGACAAACACTCTGTCTTAGCCTCAGATTGTCAGTCTCTAAAATAGGATAATAAGATCTCTCTTAAAGTGTTATTGTAAACATTAAATAAAATATCCATAAAATACTTAGTACAATACCAGCACACATATAAAATAATATGGATACTTAATACAGGGCTGGCACATGTAAACATAATAAATGTTAGCATATCTTCACATACACAAAGCTACTTATTAATTCTTAAGATCCACATACAACTATAAAGATTGTGTAAATATATTAAGCAAACTGATCATTAAACTACATATTTTTAAATACGTACAACTCTTACGTTATTTTGATTTATTGGTTTTATAGTTTTTATTAGCTTTACATAGATTTTTATTGTTATTAAATATATGTGCATAGTTCAAAAATAAATTAATATGAAAACATTATAAAAAATCAGTTGCCTGGCTGGACTACCACCACTTACCTATATTTTAGCTAACTTTTATGCTATTTATCTCCATATTACTAAATAAAATGCATAGACTTCTACTTCTTAATTTATCAGTTTTAGACTTTCCTATGAGAAGGATGAAGATTGAGTTCTCTTACACTACCCTCTCCTGTTTCTACTGCCTCATCTTCTAAATGTCATTTTCTCTCAGTAGTTAGCTAAATCGATATTCTTTATATTACCATGACGTTGTAAATGTAGTTTTTTTAAAATCAATGATTTACCATGACAATGTTTCTTCTTGTGTATTTTTCTCTTTTGGAGACAATAATTGCTCAATATTCCCACAGCTCAATCTGTCCAATAGCTCAGGGAAATTACTCTCAATAATACTTCCTACACAAATCTATCAGATAAACCATTGGTTCCATTTTTTCCTAGAGCATTTTCTTCTTGGGTTTGATCTGGTCACCGAGATTTGCCTCCCATCCTCCTACCTCATGTTGAAGGCACTCCTTCCTGACCCCCCGCTTGTCTTCTTTCTTGCTCACTGATTCTTTTCGGTGGTATACGCCTTTCAGCAGCTTCCTGAGAAAGAGCCCATGGGAGGAAAATGTTTGAGGTCTTGCTTGTTTGAAAACGTCTCTCCTTTCACATTCAATTATCAATTTGATTGTGAATAGAATCTCCCTATAATTTTTCATCTGAATTAGAAGGTATCTCTCTGGGACCTCCTACCTGCCAGGATCCAGTGCTGTATTTTCTTCCAATTTACCATATTTGTCCTCTTTAGTTTTCTTTCTGTAAGTTTTCATCTTTAGTGTTTTAATTTTGAACAGCAACATGCCTTCACAGGAGTCTCTTTTTATTCATTGTAGCAGGCGCATTGTGGGTCCTTCACTATTAGGAAGTTTTCTCCTATTATTTCTTTGATAACAATCTCTCCTCCGTTTTTTCTGGTCTCTATGGACTAGTAGATATAGGATGTCCTGCTTGATACTTTAAGGGTCTCATTGTTTCTATTCTATTACTATAATGTGCATTTCCTTTTTGATATGTTTTCTATTTTAGCTTTTTTCCTTTTCCTCTACTTCAGCTTTTTTTTCATTTTCCTTTGTCTTTCAATCATTATTGGTTCACAAATCTCCTATATCTCAAATTATTATTTTGCAAGTTTTTTTAAAGTTCTCTGCATTGCCATGTTACCTCTAATTTTCTCCTGTGTTGGTTGGTTTTCCTGCTGGAGATCTTTCCTCAAATATCTTGGGGTCCTTTGATATCTGTATACACTTTAGAATGAGGCACTAAAAAGCTAATCTGATGCTCTGGGTTTTTTGACCAATTTGGGGGCTTTGGATTTTACTTGTAAGATGACCAGGATGTGAACTGGATTTTTCTTTGGAGAAAGATTGGCTGATTGGTGGCCTGCCCATATCCCTTCTTCTACTACTACAGAGTCATCCACAAAGAGCTCTCATACATGCTGATAGCTGCTCTCCTTCCTGGAGGCCAAGGGAATGAGTGGGAGCAGGCCACAATTCATGCTCTCAGGGCCACACTCAACAAATGAGGGACAAGAGTGGTGGGCCAGCTTCCTTGCCCCTTAATGGAACAATTCCAACGTGTGTCTCAGAAGATCCCCACAGAGCTGAGCCCCCTTTGCCCACTGTAGTCCAATAGACAAGTCTTAGAGCTGAAGGATTGCATAGGGGGGAAGAGTTCAAAGGAAAAATGCAACAGTAACTATCCCAAAATACATTCTCTTTTATCCCTACTACACTAACAAAAGTTCAACGTGCTGCTGCTCCTGCCTTCTTCTCTTACAGCATCAGTGGTGTCAACTGTAAAAAGGGCTGTTCTCAGATCAGACTTGAGTCCCATGTAAGGTTTGCATAAGGGCTTGAAAAGTTATGAACACATTCATGTTATTATGCAGTAAAATATTAAAGTTCCTACTGTCTTATGTTATTAGATTTGGAAATTTAAATTTTATCAGCATAAGACATATTTTGTTACAGCAGTGACTCATGTCTGTCGAGGAGGTTGTAGGATGCTCTTCCCCTGTAATAGTTCTGAGCATGAAGTCTCAGAGTGACATTTCACTGTGTTTGTTCTCCTAAAATTAGCATGGATTTTTGTACAACTTCATAATACGGGAGAGGCTATTAGGAAGATTTGGAAACAAAATGACAAAGTTCAAAGAAAATATATAATATCATGATGTGGATTTTAATTCCGTTTGGGCTGAATCTATGATCTGCTTCAATCTAGAATTTCTTGCCCCTGGTCATTCACTCTTCTCACACCTGCTGTCTTAGTTTCAGTTCCCCCCAAAGCGAATTGGATGCAAGTAGCTGTTTGGGGAGCTAGCAGTATCCCAGTAGAAGGATGAAGGGGAGAATTTAAGTTGACTGAATTTAAATCCTCTGAAGATGGAATATTTCCAAATGAGGCCAAATTTAATTTAAAGAGATCATTGTAAACCAGAAGAGACCAAGGTATCTCAAAATAAAGTAATAGGATTGGAAAAATCACATTACATTGGTATGTCTACCAGTAGAAAAAATTGTAGCCAAGAACAAAGATTTTCACCACTACCTGTTGTCCGAGAACAGCAAAAGTCTATCGTGGGGATGTTTGTCTTCTGTTTAGTGCTGTAAACTCTGTGCCTAAAACAGTGCCTGGGACACAGGAGTCAACAGTGAATATTTACAGGAGGAAGAAAGGGAAGATTAGGTAAGATAAGGAAGGACTCAGGGTTCCCAAGAGCCTCATTTCATTGGGATGCTAAAAATTAACTAAAAACACAATCATTGTGAAACTCTAACAGGCCTGATAAGAGCAAATTGGCAATATATCCAATAGAAGAAGCAGTCACCTTAAAAAGGGCATGGGTATATGAGTGTGTATATAATAATATTTCTGAATAGAAAAAAATTAAGGTTTTTTTCTCCACTCTCAGTGTGGAAAATAATATGAAAATAATACCAGGTCAAGTATTATTGGATAAAAACTTACCTTTTGAATGTTTGGAAACTATTTCTTTTAGTCCACTAGGGCTCCCTATTCACTAAATTAGAACATTAGCATGTTTTCATTATCATGCTAATTAGTAGTACAAGTAAGCATGTATACAAATAAGATAGAAGCCATACATTTAGTTAAAATATAGGCCTGGTGGTGTAGTGGTTAAGTTCAGCACGTTCTGCTTCAGCAGCCTGGGTGTGTGGATTCTGATCCTGGGCATGGACCTACACTGCTCACCAAGCCATGCTGTGGCTGTGACCTATATACAAAATAGAGGGAAGATTGGCACCAACGTTAGCTCAAGGCAGGTCTTCCTCAAGCAAAAAGTGGAAGATTGGCAATAGATGTTAGCTCAGGGCCAATCTCCCTCAGAAAAAAAAAAAATTCTGGATTGTGACTGTTCAAAATGACCCAAGTCTTAGAACCTTAGGGACCAATCAACCCTGGGAGTCTGAATGCCCAGGTTTGAAACCCAGCTCCACAACTTATTAGCTGAAGTCCTGGTGTAAGTTTCTTAACATCTCTGAGACTCTGTTTTCTCATCTCTAAAAGGGGAATGATGCCAGTCCCCCATCGCTAGGTTATCGTTAGGATTGAATGAGATTATCCATGTACCTCATGTAGTAAGTGTCTGGCACCCAGAAGGAGGAGAAACATAAGTCTCTCATTCAATGCAGGGACTATCCCTAGTTAATATCAAACTCAATAATAACAACAGTTGATACTAATATAACATTTACTTTGGGCTAGTCACTGTGCAAAGGGCTTTGCACGCATTAACCAATTTTAATGTGTTACATCTCAAAAGTACCTAAAATGCCATTATTTCCTTTAACAGCCACATGTTGAACAAGGGACTCAAGCAATATCATTAGAGTTTTTACATTTTTTTATATCTTCAGGTTTCTCTCAGCCCTATCTTTGAAATGGTTAGTTTTCTTTAATGTATGCGTAGGCAAATATACTCAATTGTGATTAATTTCATTTTCTTGGGCTTGGACCATCCTTCCAGCTAACTTAAGTTTCTTTACCACCTTAAGTCTGTTTCCCAAAATATAAAATACCACTTGCAACTTTGGGTTGAATAATACTGAAAGCAATATAGAAACCCAGTGGTTCACTATCAACGACCTCCTTCCAGGTAATTACAGACCACTTCTGTTTTAATGTTGTCTGATAGATTTTAAATTTACCCAACTGGTCCATCATCTAGTCTAATTTCCAAGCTTAAAGATCTTATCTATAAAATGGGTAAAGTCTTACACTGTTGTGTATGAGGATTATATGAAAATACATTAAAAATACTTAGTGTATGGGGCCAGCCCCGTGGTGTAGAGGTTAAGTTCGCACGTTCCGCTTCAGTGGCCCGGGGTTTGCCGATTCGGATCCCAGGTGCAGACCTATGCACCGCTTATCAAGCCATGCTGTTGTAGGCGTCCCACATATAAAGTAGAGGAAGATGGGCACAGATATTAGCTCAGGGCCAGTCTTCCTCAGCAAAAAAGAGGAGGATTGGCAGCAGATGTTAGCTCAGGGCTAATCTTCCTCAAAAAACAAAATACTTAGTGTACTACACTCTGCTAATAGTAGGCACTCAATAAATGCTAGCATGCTTTTTCCCCATTCTGTTGATAGTGATGCTTGTTTGGAGTGCTGGCTGAGTTCCCCAGAGAAATTACACTTTGTCATGATGTTTTTCCTTCAGTCACTAGGTTGTGGCCTAAATTAGCTGAAACCTGTGGGCAAAAATGCAAACCAATTATAATACATCAATTTAGGTCACAATGCCACATTAGAAATATAAGTGTGATTGGCTTTTAGCTCTGTATTTCAAAAGGATTAGTAGCTTTACTTGTGCTTAGGCAACAATTCCCAGCATATTTGGGAATTAGATTGAGGATTTAGACTGAGGACTAAAATGGATGGTGGTGTGCTTCCAGATTACCAGAGGGCAGTGCCCATATCTGTCATGTTCTAGACCCACTCATGGAAATGCTGCTCCTCCCTCAACCTGGTGAAACAGGCTGCCCAAACTACCCTACCCTCCCCATGTCTGTGTAGTCAGTACTTGCCTTCCCTGCAGGGGTGAAAACAGCAGTTCCTTGCTCCTCACTTCAGCAGGTGACTCTCCACTTCTTTCCTCCACGGGGTCCTTGGAGAATGGGCAGGGCATTCAAGCTTATTCTTGCTTTACCTTTACCTTATAAAGCTGATGGGTCTTGTGGTTCTCAAACTCAGATGCACATTGGAACCACCTAGGGAGTCTGAGGAACCATGTGAGGCCTGGGTTCAAGCCTGAGAGATGCTGATTAATTCATCTCAGATGTGGCCTGAGTAATGCAATATTGAAAAGGCAATTATAATGTGCAGCAAACATTGAAAATTACTGCTCTAGAGGGCAAAGAGCCTTCTCCCAATTCCACCTCTGGAACTACAAAGCAGATCCTCATTCAGACTAATGGACCCATGCTCCTTCTGTTCCTCTTGCTTTTTCCCTCACACATCCCCAGACTCTGCTAACCTACCTGCTCTCAGCAGTTCCTTAAGAGCTCTCATGGGGGTGAGGGTTCCACTGGGAGTTCTTTCTGCTTAGCATACCCTTATTAACCTCTCATCCAGACTCAGATTCAACTCTGACAACAAGATGCTAAAACAAGGGTTAATTTCATAAATTCAGTTAAACAATTCGATTTCACAGAGAGAAATCAAATGAGCCCAGCCGGTTGTGTTCTATATATATGCAAAAGTAGAACAATTTTCTAAATGACTCAATTTTTTTCTACTGGTAGTTTTGGCAACATGTACATATAGCTCCTGTTACATAAACACCTCAAAATTTTTTTCACCAAAACATAACAACTGAAAATATCACCCAGAGAATATTTCCCCAAGTGCCAGTTTAGAGAGCTCAGGCCACATTTTAAAAATATTACTTATGGATCAGTGGATTAAACATTAGTAACAGACATCCTATTCTTTATTCACATTCTCAAAGACACTATATATGTATATTTTCAAACAATATCTGAGGAATAAAGTGGAATGCTACTCTTTTTTTCCAAAGAGAAATAATTTGGTAAACAGCATTATCTCGAAAGCAACTAGTTCCTTTTAATGCTTATCATGCTTTCTTTGTATTCAGTTTAAATGTCACCCATCAGCATCTATAGGTGGGCTATTGGCAGTGACCTTTATATTATGTTGAAAAAGCACTAGGAATTTCTCTTCTACTGCTGTACAGTATTTGCAAAGAAATGGGGAAAAAACTTCAGCTCACTCTTTCACTGCCAGAAACTTCTTCAATCGGAGCTCAACTTTCCCTGTTACATGATGTCATAATTGCAGTCAATAACTATTGATGACAATTTCAACAGAATTCCATGGATCCCTTGAACTAACATCAAAATGCATGGAAGAGGGGGGAAAAATCTCTTCTCAATAGGTTTTGTATGCACCTCTGCCTCTGCAGAAAATGGTAACCTTAACCTAGGGTCCTGTGGATTCATAAATAATACAAGAGAAGCATTTCTGCCTAAATATAAACTTGTGTCTTAAAGTGATTTCTAAAACGTGTGTATATATACACATATATTAAATGAAGAATTTACCCTGCATTGTAAACTAACAGAAAATGTTAGATAATTAAATGCTAACGATTCAAACTGGGTGCTTATGTTTTGGATTACTCGCTTAATAGGGTTAGCATTTAAATGGTCAACTTTGAAGTTAACAAACGGCCATTAAGATGCATCAGGGGAGTTCTCAGTTTTTTTGCAGCCATTGTTTTAACCGGGCTGTCTACAGACTCAACAAAACAGCAGAGATGGGATTTACATAGTGAAGGCTATTTTTGCTAGTGGGAGGAATGAAAGCTTTTCTTCAAAATAAATAAATAAAAGGGACGGTCTGGAGAGACTAGCATGTGGGAAAAACTAAATCTTCCCTCCCCCTTCTCTGCCAGTCTTGAGATTTCCATTGTCATTCCCTCCTTTCCCTCGAAGGCTTCAATGCAAATTTTTCAGTTCCCAAGCATTTTCCTTGTACGTTGCTCACAGCATCTCAGCCCCTCGCAAAGGATTCCTTGGACACTGAGCCAACTGTCTACAAGATTCATTATTCTGGACTTTCTGGGGTTAATACCCAAATCCTCTCCCATGGCAGTACAAGCCAGAGGAAGAGTGGAAGGGAAAAATTACATGAAAATTCCTAAAGGCATTGTCTATTGAAAAGAGGGCAATAATTAAGAGTTAATGTGAAAGGGGAGAGAACATTCTCACGCAATAATGGTCTCCTGCTGCTAAAAGAATGCCAAGGCAAAGCCAGCACCATTTATGGAAAATAAATGTCATGGCGAGGGAGGTTAAGACATTTACTTTCAAATCAGAAGAGCCAGTCCCTTGGCAGAGTCCTGTTATTCTGAATTATCAAAGCTGATTGAATCATTTCATCCAATAGATGTTCATGCAGAAGAAGGACGCTCACTATGTCATCAGAAGCCTGCAGTTAAAGGCTCTCTCTACATAGATAGATAGATAAATAGACAGACAGACAGATAGATAGATAGATAGATAGATAGATAGATAGATAGATAAAATATCAGTTCTGTCTTCAGCTGGCTAAGAGAAGTGCAAATACTGCATAATTTTTAACGAGGTCTTCACTAGGCTGTGCTCAGAGTGATTCCAGTGGTTTAGCACTAGCATGCATTCTATACAAGCTTTCTAAGAGAAACACCCTTTCCTTTGCTAAATAAGAATATAATTGCTCCAGAGGTGGAAACTGCAGGATGAAGAATCTGGGTAGGGGTAGGGAGGAGGCATTCCTTATAGCAGAAATATTTTAGGGCAAGTGGGGCCTTTCAGTACCTTCAAATCACACTCATAAGACTAATTGCAGTGCTGTAGTTCACAGAATGAACTCCAAAGGAATGCAAGTGTAGGGGAGGAAGACAATTCCTCTACCCTCCAGATCCTTCTGACCAGTCTAAGAATTAAATTTACATGAAACAGAATAACAGGAGAAAATCAAACAAAGTTTTATAACATGCATACATGAGAGAAAGCCAGGAAAATGCAATAACTCACCAGAATGGCCGAAGCTGCCACCTTAAATACCATCTTCAGCTAAAGACAAAGGAGGATGCTGGAGGCAGTGGTTTGGAACTTCAGAGAGGAGGACGACAATTTACATGGATATGGAAATGCAAATGTTTGTTAAACAAGTCTTTGCTGGGCCATCTATAAACAAACGATGTGACCCAAGAGTCAGAACTTTGATAAAAATGGGCTTGCTGGTGCCTTTCTGTCTCTCACGTCTATTTTACATGATACTATAATTCTCTTATGGTTTTAACTCCTCCCTGGAACAGGCTTTCTATCTTAAATTCTTTCAGGCGGTTAGGGGGAAGGTCAAAGTTTCTTTCAGAGACTTGCATTCTCGAAAATAATCAAGGAAAAGAGACACATTTTGGGGTGGCCAATTCTGATACCCCACACAATGACTGTGTTTCAGATGACTGTAAATGCAAGCCAGACTGTGACAGAGTCAACTGTTTTTGGCCATCAATGGAATGGCGTGTCAATTTATTGCTTAAAACAATCAAATATTAATACAGGCAAAATTTTTCAAATAAATGATGCACAAGTTTCATTCAGTCATGTCGGAAAATCATAGTTAATATCACTAGTTCTGCACTTTTGTAACATTACATAGTGGAATTCACCATAAACAAAGTTAAAAAGTTACATAAAGACAATAAATATTTGGTAAATGCCTGCTGTGTACAGAGATTACATTGGATATTACTGGACACATAAATATGAAGAAGAAACCCTCAAGACATTTGTAACCCAATGAAAGAAGGAAAAGTGTACCTATTTTTTTCAAAAATAAAGGAAATGTGGTAATCCGATAGAAAGAAATAATGTGAGAACCCAGGAGACACCAGTATCATGGACAGCTTCATGGAGAAGCATGTGGCTGCCAGGAGCGTGATGAAATCAAGACTGTGACACTACTCAAAACTCCCAGTGCCTTCCCAGATCATTCAGGGTAAAGTGAAGAAGTGAAAGTCCTTCCCAAAGTCTACAGTCCGCTATTAACTTCTCCGAGTGGATTTCCTACCACTCCTCTCTCGTTCATTCCAGATGGACTGGCCTCCCTACTGCTCCTAGAATGTGCCAGGCACACTGTTGTCCCAGGGCCTTTACACATGCAGTTCCCTCTGCCTGAAATGCGCCTCCCCCAGGTATTCTCATCTTCATGGCTTGCTTCATCACTTTTTTGAAGTCTTAACTCAAATGTTCTCCTTTTCAGCAAGACCTTTCTCGGCTGCCATTCTTGAAATCAGAATTTCTCATCACCCACCACTACAGACATTTCCTCCTCCCCTTCCGTGCTCTTTTCTTCTCCTTACTCTAAACTGCTATACATTTTTGCATACTTTCTGTCCCCTCTGTTAGAATGTAAGCCATCTGAGGGTGGAAACATTTTTGTGCTTTGTTCAACTAGAAGAATGTGTGGTCCACTGTAGATATTCTTAATTGAATGAGTGAATGAATAGATACATTGTTTCATCCTCTCAGCTTCATTGTTTTTCACATTGCAGAGGAGGATTTTATTGCAGGAGCTCTATTTCTCTCACTGGCGGTATAGTGCTGTTTCCATAAAATTTCTCCTTGGAATACTATAGTATGTCTTAGAACAATATGATTTCTCCACAATATTCCATCACACGAAAATAGAAATTGTTTTATAATAGAAACAAATCATTGAATTTTTCCATCTGAAAAATGAAAGTGTTCAACTAATGATAATCATAATTTGAATAATAATATCAACCACTTAATCAGTGCATACTATGTGCAGGCACATTAGTCAATCAACATTTAAACAAATATTTATGGAGTCTGTAATATAAGCTAGCCCCTGGAAATATGCAGTGAATCAGAGGTACACATTATTTTGTTTGGCTCTTAAGTTCCTCCGTATCTGGTCCACCTATTTATGCAATTACCAAATATTTATTGAGTACTGACTATTTATCAGGCATGGTGAATGCACCCTCCCTTTTCTACAATATTTTTTCTACTCCTCAAAGTCAGTAAGATTAGTCTTCTCAATTCCTTTTAAGTATCCATGATGTATTCATTCCCATGACTGCTCGTGCTCTTCTCCTTGGCAATTCCCCTTCTCTTTACTTGTTCAGACATTGCCCCTCCTGGGAGGTGTCCCAGCTTCATACAGTCTGGTCTCCTTTCTTTAGCCACCTGGATCTTGATTTCCCTTTAGCGCTTAACGCATCATCTCACATGTCATATGCCTCCTCTTCCTCTAAACTTGACTTCACATCAGAATCACCTGGACAGACTTTTTAAAATACTAACTAAACTAGGATTCCAGGAAGTGACCCGAGAATCACTGATTTAGGCCCAAAGTTAAAAACAAATATCCTCAATTCAAATAAAAAATAATTGGCCTAAATTTAATACGGATGTTAGCATCGTTTGCTTTACATTACTGTATCAGGGGTATCAGGAGAGGATTATTCAACAGGGTGGCAATTTTCATCTCAAATGTTTGTTGCCCATCAGTTTAGATAAAATCCTGGGAATGTTAATGAAACCCACACCAAATGTCTGTGAAAGGCCTTCATTCCTTATTTGTAACTACAAAATACTGAATTTTGTAAGACATGTGTACCAACTATCGTCATCTATTTCACTCACAGTCCCATTATTTTGGGGGCTGTAAAATTCTTTTTAATTAAGTAAAAGGCATATAACAAATAGGGGCTTTTAGCTGTAACTTGCCACCTTTCCTCCAGTGTGGCAGGATTTTAGTGAAAATGATAAGAGTTTGGGGAAATTTACACCTCTCAAGTCTTTAAATTTTATAGGTCTCATTAGGGTTTATGAGTGAATAGATTTTTTTCTGCTAATGTTTCTAGAACAAATGGAAGATATAGGTTATTTTCTAAAGTAATCATCAACATTTTTAATAAATATTTTTCTTTGAACAGAGAAAATTCTGGAGTCCAGTTATATTCTCGTTAACTCTTGTATAGTGGACTGACGGAGAAGGAGGGGAGGGGTTGGCAGCTGAGGGATGACATTACTTCCTGAACACAGTATAGGAAATTCTGGGTTCTAATCGAAATGCTGAGTTCTAACCAAACCTCCCTCATAACCCTAGTGTGAAGATTCAAAGAATATATGAGAATGTACCTAGCACTTAAAAAACGATTTATTCTCTCATTTTCTCTCCACCTTATCTCCATTCTACCCACAATCTTTTCCCTTACATTTTCCATTTATGAACCATAACTGTTACCTAGGAAATTTTGACATATGAGATAACATTTGTTTTTAAAATATGGTCGGCATTCAGAAACATTATAAAATGATACATTAGTAAACCAAATTTTGTTTTTTAAAAAAACCTTTACTGATTCACTCTGCAGTAACATGAAATAAAATATATTTTCACTTCTTCATCCATCTACTGCACACAGCGGGGGTGTAACCAAAATGTTCTAATATATAATTTTTCTGCCGCATTCCTTCATGCTCCAGGGGCAGATCGTGAATCCACGTAACTTCCGTGAATGTTGCTATTCACTCCACCATCTCCACATAAGGAAAACTCTGAAAAATTAGATCGCAACTGACATTCCCAGTTGGCTATCTCAGGGTGTCTTCTGTACATTGATTCAGCAACACAAAAATCACGAAACATTCATCTTAGAAGTCCAACACATGCTCAATTTACTCCTGATGTGTAGGTATATAAGGAGATCTGACATTAAAACCTGAAATTTCTTATATTAACTAAAGAATATATTAAAATCATACTGTGTTGAAGTGCACACAAGGATGCCTAGCTATCTTGCTCAAACCTCTTACTGGAAATGAAAGAATGTGACCCCCTCTTAGAAAAAATGACCTCTGAGTCTGCACAGCTCTTTGCCTCAGGTTTTAGATTCCTAACCCCAAGAGTCCAGTCACTCTCAAATTCCTTCGTCACTGCCTTGCCAGGCTACCTGATGTTTCTGACATTAGCATCATTTCTTAGGGGCCTTTAAAAAACCTGATCATTTTCACTGGTTTTAGGCATTGTAGTTCTTCGGCGCTATTGTCTATCAAGCAAGGAATTTGCTAGCATTCTTTTGCCTGATTAAGCCAGTATCACTCTCACAGCGAAAGTGTGTTTCTGTAGGACCGGTGTCTAAAAGTCAAGTAATTGTTTTAAGGAGGGGAGGAAGGACAGAAGTTAGGTTGTCTGTGAAAGGCCCTTTCAGGATGGGCAGAGCACAGCAGCACAGCGGGATGAATAGACCGTCTACTTCAAATTTTGCCCAGGCATGAATACATCTGCTCACCCTACAAACATTTGCTGAGCATCAACTATATGCCGGGAGCTTCTATTACTTTTGCATTGTGTTTAAACTACTTCTGCTTCCATGAAGACAAATGTCAACCTAAAAAGGCACTTTTAATTCTGCCTTCATACTGGAAAAACCATCATGTAGGTAGCAGCTGCTACTCAAGAGCTTTGAAGACTTTTTATTCTTTTAAGCAATATTCTGCCTGCACCAAATCGATAAGATGGTCACTCATTAGAAGAAATTAATTGCCGTATAAAGAGACCTCTTGGTCTTTGTGCCTGTTATCTTTACTGCTGCCCCTCCTGATCCCAACCATGAATGGGACCTGACAAAAATCCCAGGCTCACAGTCCTGGAGTCCGTGCTTGGTCTCTCATAGATCACATCCAAGTTTTTGTCAAGTTCAAATGCTCTTTTCCTCAATTTGTTGTTTTGTTTGTTGGTTTTGTTTTGTTTTTTGAGGAAGATTAGCCCTGAGCAAACATCTGCTGCCAATCCTCCTCTTTTTGCTGAGGAAGACTGGCCCTGAGCTAACATCTGTGCCCATCTTCCTCTACTTTATATGTGGGACCCCCAGCACAGCACGGCTTGTCAAGCGGTGCCATGTCCACGCCTGGGATCTGAACTGGTGAACCCTGGGCCACCAAAGTGGAATGTGCACACTTAACTGCTGCGCCACTGGACCGGCCCCTCAATTTGTTTTTTCATTCGTTCACTTAACAAATATTTATGGAGTGCTTACAGTGTACCTGTCACTGCTCAAGAACAGTGGGATACAGTAGTGAGCAAAACAGACAAAAATTCTAGCTTATGCTCTAACTGGGGGACAAAGACAAACAAGTACAATACAGCAGTTGATGGTGAAGAGGATGGGTTGTGCAGGGGTTGAGAGCAAAGAGGATTAGCATTAGGGAGTGAGGAATGACATGGGGTTCTCAGCTTCTTGTGGTGACTGATGGAAACAAGGATGGGGATGTAAGAGATAATCACCCTCTCAAGGCAAACGCTGGCATAAGGCTGGAAGGGAGGGAGGAGGTCAAGGCAGTGCCGCTCAAGGTCAAGAGCCTCTTCTTTACACTTGCAAATGATGACACGGGGACAAGGAAGCGCCTTGGAAGTGGTCTTCTTATCTGGAGACAGGGAGCTCAAGGGCTCCCTCCTGCCTCTTTTGTTCACTGACAGAATCTTTGCTAAATTCCCCCACTGGCTTCTTAGCCTGATCACTGTCACCTGGATATATTAAAATAGAAAATTTCCTCTTTAAAATCCCTAAAGGAATTACTAAAAATATACCTGCAACATTTTCACACAAGGTAAGAAAGAATAAAACTTAAAATCTTGATGGCTTGTGTCCTCCCAAGGAAATTAAATAATAGCCATACTACCTTTCTTCTTTTGTTCTTTCATTTCCAAGTGGAAAAGAAAAAAATAAATCAATTATTCCGGTTTCTGGCGTACCATGTTTAAACTGTGTGTTTCTAATGATAAGGTACCTACTCAAATTGAGAAAAAAATGTGTGTAGTTTTCAAGACATAACCAACACCACAAAATTGTACCTAAGTCCCAGTGAGCAGGGGAGCTGACTGAGCACATCAACAAAAGAAAAGTGTCCGTAATGATGTGCTTACCGGCTGCCACACGCATCAGCTGGGGACTTTTCCACGTGGATGCTTCTGTGGACCCCGGGGAGGGAGTACTGGGAGGGAGCTCAGCCTTGGACATTAACTGATTTTCTGGCCATAAATAAGAACAAGCTGTATCCTAAGGAGAGTAACGAATGTGGCTGAGCACAGAGGACAAATGAGTAGAATGTACATGGAGGGTTTTTTCTAAGCGTGCACACAGCAAGTTGTATGCATCAAGTTTGCCACGTACCTTTATATAGGTTGCAAGTTGTATGTGGGGGTTGAAATGAAGCCCTCGTTTTTCTATTCCTGAAGCCATTTACTCCAGTGAGGGCCCACATCCCACATCCACCTGGGGGAGGCACATGTCTAGACATTGTATAGGCTATCTGAGGACGTGTGTGTGTCTGTGTTTGTGTGTGTGTATGTGTGTATCTTAGAACACTTCCCACTCTCCCCTATATATTCAATCTCTTCCTTTCTCTTGGATATTTCCACTTAGCCAGAAAACATCCTGTAAGGTATATATGCATTTAAACCTCAACACTTTGCTTATTAATTCCTCAAGCCGCTGTTTCTGTCTTTAATTCTTCTTCATTCGTTGTCTCCACTGCCAACCCCCTCTTTACACCCTACAATCTACACTCAGCCACTCTGCCAAAACCTCACCTTTAAAGGACACCCCGCTGCCCCTAGTTGCCACATTCACCCATGTCTTCGATTGTATTCCCTTTCTGCAACATCACAGCTGATCAGCATCTTTTCCCCTAAATCCTTCCTCCTTGGCACCATTCATCCTCAGTTATTTTCTTTCCCCTACGATTGCTTCTTGCCTGACCTCACTTCTGCTCTATCTCCCTGCCTCTGGCCCCTGAAGTTCTCTATTTAGCCTTCTTATCCACTCTCTGTCTTCTAGGAAAATGTGTTTACTCCTATCATTTCAATTATCTTCTCTAAGCAGAGGATTTTCAAATAGCTATTGAGAGTCCTGGCTTCTCTCTTGAGCTCCAATCCCAAATATTTAATTGTGTGGCAGATCAATTGGCAAACCAAACTGATGCAGCTTGCAGCTGGGCCTCACAAGGGCACTTTTCTCCAACTGGAATAGGAGCGGGCGCAGCCACAGCCTCACTCCCTTTGTGAGGACTCTCCAGAAAAGGACATCATGAAGGAGAGAGATGGAGAAGAGAGCAGGGCTAGGAAAAAGAGAGAGGAAGTAACTTTGATGGGCTTCTGCTTCTGCTTAGCACTCAAAACATGGTTTCCTACTAGCAGCTCAAAGTTCATCTAGGAGACTTGACCTCATCATTCTCTAGCCCATCCTTTAATTCTTCTCTCTTGGTATCTTGTGTGTGTTTACATCAGCACATCTTTCTATTCACCTAGGTTCAAAAACATCAACACAAACAGTTCCTTTCCACTTTTTGCCTATCCAATATTTTTTCCTTTTTGTATCTTCTCTCCACCTTCACTACCTTCACCTTTGGTTCTGATTCTTGCTGCATCCCACCTGGACTGTCACAGTAGTGCTGCCTAACCATTCCCCCCGCCCCAAAAATGCCACTCCTGTATCCCAAACAGAAGTCTAACCTTATTCCAAACAGTCCCTGGTTATATGGATATATTTCAATAAAAGAGACAAGTTCTGAAAAGTCTAAAGTTGAGTAATTAAAACCACAATGGTTGAAAATGATATAATGAAGTTTATAAATTTGACTAGTGGGCAATTTTATAAAGTAAGGCCAAGCTCTGTCGCTGGGTGCCAGCACCAACAGGGAATGTATTATAAATATTTCTCTTTCCATTGACTAGTGCACTTCTCTTGGCTATAAACAAGGGCTATTTATTAACATTATATATAATTTATGTTAAAAAATGTGGTTGTAAATACTCATTTGTGATCTAGGAGAAAAAGATTGGAAAAAAGCCCATCAGTGGGTAGAATATTTTGTATGACGGGGAAGTGAAAAGTGTACCGACTAAAGAAAATCTCAGTAAACCAAGAAAGCATGTTATTCTGCAGAGTTAGCTAGGCAAGGCTGGATGTGAGAAAAGAAAGTGCAGGGAGGGGTGTGTGTATATGTGTGTGTTTGTGTCTCCAGCTAAACAGAAGAGCTCTGCTTCCTCAAAATGACCAACTTTGAGAGGGAAGAGGCCAAACTCAGAGTACTAGACAGGAATTCCAGAACCTAAGACATCAATGTTAAGACTATTCTCCCTAATTGATAAGCTGGACTGTGTAAATATGGTGGCTAATGACTCACTATTGAAGAGTGTCTTTAAAGGAAGATGGGCCTGGGGGTCAGTCCTGTGAACTCCGGGGACTTCTTTCACATCATCTGAGAGTGATGCCTGTCACCACCCCCCCATTTACACATCCATTCACATAGTGTGAATTATCCCCCTGGATCCCCCGACCCCTCAGTTGTGTAAAGTGACCTACTAATAAGGAGTTGCTTTCATGGGACTTTTCCCCATTCCCACCTCTCGTAACCCCCAAAAGAACCAGGAGATGCCCTCAAAGTAAACGTTGTAAAAACAGAAGGCTCCTGTTGGTGAGAGAGGCAGGGCCAGGAGTCTGCAATTTTGTTTGTATTTTGCCATGAGAAGATTTAATTATATCGGTGATATAATATCTTATATCCTTTCTCAACATCCCGTCTCCTTAGTCTATTGGTTCATGGTCCATCCTCATCTCCTACTCTCCATGCCAGCACACCACACTACACCGTTATCTCCTTGAAGGCAATGACTGTCTGACTTATCTTTGTATCTGACACATGTATAATACTACATAAGTGAAACAATAAATCAATGAGCAAATGTATCCCATAGCAATGGTTCTCAAAACATGAGGTTAATGAGCTAACCCTGATGGCCCAGTGGTTTAAGTTCCGTGCTGTCACCACTTCAGCAGCCTGGCTTCAGTTCCCGGCCATGGAGCTACACCACTCCTCTGTCAGTTGCCGTGCTGTGGTGGCAGGTCACATAGAAGAACTAGAAGCACTTACAAATAGGATATACAACTATGCACTAGTGCTTTGTGGAAGAAAAAAAATGCAGTTAAAATATCAAGGCATAGTACTTAATTGGATGTAAAAAATTGTTTGTATAAAAAATTGCTAGCAATAAATTTCTCTTGGTAAATTCCAAAATTATAAGTTTCAGAATTAAGTAGGAAAAGACCTACACCTAAGTGCATTCATTTTCCTCTACCAGGTTGGTGCCTGTCTCCAGTTGAGATCATCTCTTCCCAATTTCCTTCTTGCTTTTTAGACTCAGCCTTTAGAAGTCTTCCAATTCTTCTTACACTCCAAGATCTCGCTAGTCTTTGTGACTCTACGTGTGGTGCTTACTCTGCCCAGAAATTTACCCTGCTTACGATCTTATTGTTCAAGTCTCAGCTCAGAGTGGCCATCCTTGGGGAGGCCATTTTTGATATCCTGGTTTGGTTACGTCCCTGATGTCTTTCTTGTGCAAATATGCTATTTACATATTTTACATCTTCTAAAGTTATTTAACTACATAAACACACATAGTACTTTATGTAGTAGATACGTTTCCAAAAGAATTGTCTAAAAATGAAATCATATTTTCTAAGTGGAGAGCATTGTCATTCCAAGGATTACATTCTCTTCGTTTTTATTGAACCTCAATTGACAACAGTTCTTCACACTTTATGTTTCTCTGCTCCAGAATCTTTCTCTCGATTCATTAATATACATAAACTAGGCTTAAAAGTATTGGAGGAATAGCTATTTGAATAAATATTGAAATGATTCCTTTTATTTTAATGAGTGACACATTATTTAACCTTTGTGTAATAATTCTTTGCTCAACAGCCCCTACATATCTGCCATGTAATGTGCCCTTTCTCTGAGGATGTTCAATCAACGTTTCATTTTTGTGATGATGACATTCAAATTCAGTTTTCCCTTTTTAAAGTTTTTTTTTCACTCTTACATTGCCAATATTGGAATTGCCACTCACAGATTTTTCAAGAGTGAGGATGAAATAATGTGTGAGAGAGAAAAAAATACGTGATAGGGAAGTTTGACAAAGTGTTTTAACTAAGCAGAGGCTGAAATTAGAAGCTGGTTATATGAGACATAGCTAAGAAGACATGACATTAAATATGCAGTGATACACTGAAACCCTGTTCAAATAATAGATCATCATAAGTAAAGGTATATGGGTTATGGTTAACTATTTTTACCATGAAAAATAAGATAAAAATTAAAACATCAGAAACTTTCATAATTCAAACCAGAATAATACATTCACAATCGGAAGAAAGGGCAGGTGGATGGGGACTTATGTAGCCCCAACATGAACTCTGCATACAACAGCAGCAGAGAGACCCATTAAAAAGCGAGACAAGAGCACTAGAGCAACACTTACATTTTTATACCTATTTCTAAATCCAATGATCAAAAGCATTTTATTCCCATTTAAGGGAAGATTCATTCACTCACCTTTAAACACTACCATCTCCTTGGAGAACCAAAAAAGCTCGTAACACACCTTTGTAGCCACAACCAAAGAGAAAATGTGACTAAGTAATTTCTTTCCATGATAGGTGATGAAAGGAATAGGTGAATTTTATGTGGGGGAGGAATAAGCAACTCATCTCAAAATATGGGTGAGGAGAGAAGCAATTTTTGTAGACCATCTAGAAAGAAACTCAGGTAAAGAGAAGAGTCCATTAAAAGGCAACGTCTTGTCACCTACTGGGTACTGATTTATTATTATTAGTGCAAAGCAAGAAGTGCTGTTTGGATTCCTAGCACTACTTACAGCATCTCCCCAGGAGATTCTGCATCTGCCATCCAGACACTGGCTTGGTCTGCACTTGTCGTATTTATAAGATCCAATGAGACTGTAGTCAAACTGATATGACTGCAGGGTTCCTAAATCACTTGGCACATAACACTTGGATGTGTCTTTTCACCAAAGACATGATCAGCTCAACATCTGGTGGTTTCTCTCTTTCTGTGTCCATCTCCTGAAGGCCAGAGTGAGCCAAGGTGATATGAATCTCCTAATGCTTGTGCTATTTGGTTTGAATTTATAGGACCACAAGAAACCCAAGATGGAGTCTCACCAGCACTTATTACTTTGTCTATAAGGTGACATAATTAGCTACAAATTGGAAACATTGTTGGTGTGCATTTTGCTTGGTCCTCAACCAACCAGTATGACTGATAATTGTCACTGAAATGAATGATTTCTCCAATGACTCACCACACTGCTTGTCTAAATTAGGAAGTTTGGAAAGTCTGAAAGTAGCTGCTTGGTTGATGGTTGGTACAAATGTGCAGTGCCTCCATCATAGACTGAGATGCTTGGAGCCCTCTGGTTTCAAATCAGTGCTAAGAGGCTTCAGCCTGAGAAAAAGTCTGATTAAAGAGTTTCAAAGGCCAGAGGAGAAGAAAAACTCTAAGTATCCTCTGAAAGATAATGCCAACACCAAGTAACTAAATACAAATGATGCAAGTAATGTTGCTTTTTGGACTCTGAAAAGCAACAAATGACAGTTAAGCATTATCTTATCTGGTCTGCTCCCCTCTCTTGGTCACCGCATGGCGCTGAAAGGGTAGAGATTTTGGTTTGTTACCTAAGTAGGATGTGAATCTACTACACGGTCAGGGGAATATGTTAAAAAGTAAATGTGAGCCTGACTTTGACACACACTGGATGCTTTCCAAACGACCACATATATGGAAAGGCTTTCTCCCTTTTCTTCATATACAAGGAGATAGCTCTACATGTAGCCACCCATTTGCTTTCTGAGCCACACAGGCATGTACATAGGAAAATCATGGGCCACTAGTCTGCTCCGAAAGATATGGCATTGACCTGTGTCTCAGCTCTGAAATCTCACCTAGAACAGTAAAAAACCTAGTGGCATCAGAAAATCTTCATTAGCAATATAAATAAGAGATTCTTTGCTCAAACTAAATACAAATCAGATTCAACAGATCCTTAGGAAGTATACAAAGTTAGCTAATCTTATTCATATCCAGCCAAAATACAGTCATGTGTCACTTAGCGACACGAATACATTTTGAGAGATGCATCATTAGGCAATTTTGTCATTCTGCGAACCTCATAGAATGTCCTTACACAGACTTAGAGGGTATAGCCTACTACCGTCTAGGCTATATGGTATAGCCTATTGCTTCTAGGCTACAAACCAGTACCACATCTTACTGTACTGAATACCATAAGCAATTGTAACACAATGGTAAGTATTTGTGTATCTAAACATAGAAAAGGTACAGCAAAAATATGGTATAAAGATAAAAGTGGTACACCTGTATAGGGCATTAATCATGAATGGAGCTTGCAGGATGGAATTTGCTCTGGGTGAATCAGTGAGTGAGTGGTGAGTGAATGTGAAGCCCCAGGGCATTACTTCCACTGCTGTAGACTTTATAAACACTGTACACTTAGGCTACACTAAATTTATAGAAAGAAATTTATCTTCAAAAACAAATTAATCTTAGCTTACTGTAACTTTTTTACTTTATAAACTTTGCAATTTTTTGCTCTTTTGTAATAGTAGTTAGCTTGAAACACAAACACATTGTACAGCTATACAAAAATATTTTCTTACTTTATATCCTTATTCTATAAGCTTTTTTTTTTAATTTTTAAACTTTTTTTTTTTTTGGCTTTATCTTCCCAAACCCCCCCGTACATAGTTGTATATTTTTAGTTGCAGGTCCTTCTAGTTGTGGGATGTGGGACGGCACCTCAATGTGGCCTAATGAACAGTGCCATGTCCGCGTCCAGGATCCGAACCCTGGGCAGCCGCAGCGGGGCGCGCGAACTTAACCACTCAGCCACAGAGCTGGCCCCTAAACTTCTTTATTAAAAACTAAGACACAAACACGCACATCAGCCTAGGCCTGCACAAGGTCAGGACCATCAATATCACTGTCTTCTACTTCCACGTCTTGTCCCACTGGAAGGTCCTCAGGCGCAATAACATGCATGGAGCTGTCATCTTCTATGATAATGATGGCTTCTTCTGGAATACCTCCTGCAGGACCTGCCTGAGGCTCTTCTTGAGGAGGTGTCACTCTTTTCAGACATATGTTCATTGTGGTTTGTTTGGTATGTTTCTTTTTTTCATCATAGATTTGCTTGTAAGCAGATAACCCACATGAACATTCCTCTCTATTAAGGAAGACCTCTCAGTATTGGGGGGTCCATGTTTTCAAACTTTCTAATGAGCTTGTTGAGGTCTGCAAAGAGTTCTTCTAAATCCTTCACTGTGAATTTTCTTAAGTGTTCTTTTTCTTCTCCTGCAGTTTTCTTTTCCTTTGCCTCTTCTTCAGCTGTGTGATCTTGTTCCAGTTCCAACAACTCCTCATTAGTCAATTCCTCAGGGATAACCTCTAGGAATGCCTCAATGTCATCCACACCCAGGTTAAAGTTGCTTGCCATCTGTAACACAGCCTCAGTGGTTTTTGTAAACACCTCATCCTTGAAAAATTCTTTTAAGTAATAGATAATCCTCTTGAGTGTCTTCTTTCATACACTCCATTCATATACTCCTTGGTGACATCACCCCAAGCTGAAGCAAGCTTCCTGGTGTAGTCTTACATGTTGTAATCAGTGTCTGCTTAGTGTCTTTCTCAGTTGCAGCAATAGCCTGGTCAAAGGTCTTCCTTGGGTAGTAGGACTTAGAAGCTGCTATAACTCCTTGATCTGTTGATTGGATCAAAGAGGTGGTGTTTGGAGGGAGAAACACCACTTTGATATTGGGATGAAGATGATCAATAAAAGGAGGATGTCCAGGAGCGTTATCCACAACAAGCATAATCTTGAAAGGAATGTTATTCTCCTAATAGTGTTTCTCCATTTCCCTGGCATAACAATTAAGGAGGGCATCTTGGAAGAGGAGCTGGGTCATCCATGCCTTTTTATCGCTCCTGTTGGACACTGGCAGTGTGTGCTCCTTGATGTGCTCGAAGGCCCTGGTGTTCTCACTGTGCCAGACCACAAAGAGTTCCAATTTGTAGCCTGCAACATTGCCTCCAAGTAAAACTGTTATGTTGTCCTTAAAAGCCTTGACACCTGGCATTGACTTGGCCCCTTATGGATGAAAGTCCTTTCAGGCATCTGTTTCTAGAATAGAGAATTTTCATCCATATTGAATTTTCGTTCTGGCAAGTAATTTTCTTCCACAATCAGCTTGTCTAGAGTTTCCAAACATTTTTCAGCTGCCTTCACATCAGCACTCACAGACTCACCACTCAGTTTCACGTTACGTAGTGAACAACTAGTCTTAAATCATTTAAACCACCCAGAGCTAGCAGTAAATTCAACATCATAGTCTGATCCAACCTTTTCTTTCAACATAACAAACAAACTTTTGTTTTGGCCATGATCATCATGGTGCTGAGAGCACCATGCTTCTTTGTCTGGTCTTCATTCCAGGTCATTAGAACTTTCTCTATGTCTGATGCAGGCCCTTCTGAAATTTTTGTTTGTCTCATAGGCTTTAATGAAGCAGATCCTATAACAGCTTTTATCGTTTTGTTCTTGTTCTTCAAGATGGTAGCTATGGTAGAATGAGAGCTGCCTGACTGGTAAGCAATAACCATCACTGATTTTCCACCTTCATAGTCCTTAATCAGTTTTAATTTCATTACCAGGCCAATCACTCAATGTGGCCTCTTGCCAGCAATATTTGCAGTGGATGTAGTATGCTTAGCAGTCATGATGCACAAAACAACACAAGATTAAATCAAGCACAAGAGAAAATGACGCAATCAAGAGATGTGGTAAACACAAGATACACGATGTTGCTGGCAGCATAACACGTCATACTGCCTTACAGGGAAGTTTTTTTATGAGTAGAAAGAGTACACTCTAAAATAATGATAAAAAGTATAGTATAGTAAATACGTAAACCAGTAATACAGTCATTTATTACCTTTATCGAGTATCAAGTACTGTACATAACTGTATGGGCTATAATTTTATATGACTGGCAACACAGTAGATTTGTTTTAACAGCATCCCCACAAACACGTGAGTAATGCATTGTACTATGACGTCACTAGGTGATAGGAATTTTTAAGCTCCATTGTAATGTTATGGGACCACCATTGTATATGCGATCCATCATTTGCCAAAAGGTCATTATGTGGTGCATGACTATACATAGTTATTGTCAGAAATGTGCCTTTTATTTTTCACAACTTGCAACAGAGCTTTGGGGTAGCTTTCATCTCCAGAGAGAGGAAGGGGCTGAGAAAAGCTGATCTCACCCAGTGAGTAAGGTGGAGGGTGCTGAGCTGAGATGCCAACCCAGAGATGTCTGCCTCCAAAGATTTACCTTTCCATTAAGAGCTGTTGTTCCTCTCTGAAAGGCAAACTGTAAAAGAAGACTGACAGAATAACGGTGGCAGCGTTAATGGAAACATTAATTACTGTTCCTGTAGCCATTGCTCAAGCTTACTCTCTACCTCCCCTCTGTGATGAGGGTGCTTCTTGTTTTTTTCTAATCAGCATTTGGAAAAGAACTGAGGCCCACAAAGAGAAAATGATCTGCCTGAGTCCATGAACAAGTCACTGATGATTTTGTCATTCTGATTCTATCACTAAATCTCTCCTTCCTCAATATCCTAATTAGTAAAAGGAGATAAATTATCTCTTCTCCTCCTATTTTAGTGTCAGGGAAGGAGCCAAGAATGAAACTCAGCATCCTTGTTTCTCTGTATAAAACTTTTATCGACAAAATCATATTATATCTTTATGCCCGAATTAAAGCTAGGACAGAAAGAAAAAGAAGGAAAACTCCAGAAGAGCAGGAGGGGTGTGGAAAAAGCAACTAATTTTCTCCTTCCTCAAGAAAAGGGAACAAAGACATTGATTCACTTGGAGGCAAAACTTTGAAAGTCCAAGAACTATGGCATTTACTGTTTAACTCTGCTCCTCACTCTGACTTGTCTACTGCTGGCAATTTAGCACAGAGACTGCACCATAAAACACAAACCAGGATGGAGGGCGAGGATGCAGAATCATGAGAGACCCACAAGACCCAAAATATTCAATTACACCCTTTATTTCTGGTTCATGAAAAGAAATTAGGTGGGTGTGCTGATTACTCCAGGATTTGCTGAGCCTTCTGCCAGGAGCAATATGAACTTATTCTTTATTTTTCTTCTGGAAAAATCTGGAAGCTTCTACTTCATTCTCTCCATCCTATATCGTGCTTATAGCAAAGTCATTTTAGCAAGTTTTCACCAGTGGGTATAACTAAACAGTGGGTGTAAGAATTTGGAACTTAAGAAAAATAGTACCAAGACTCATAACGAGTAGATAGTATATGATTTTTAAAATTCCCAATTTACTCAACTATAAATGGAAATTTTAATATTGCCATCATAAAACCATGGAGAGAATCTAATGAAACTATCTATAGGTCCCCAGCATGAAGTGAATGCCCCTCCTCCTTCCTGTCATACTCCAATCTAGCAGCAGCATCCGGAGATGCAGTATTCTAGGCAGTTAACACCTGAGCTGTCCTCATCCTAATAGATCTCATGACAGGTGAAGCTAGAAGCAACCACAGAATCCTATTTTGCCCAACTTTCTCCTCTTAGTGCCTGCCATTCCTGATCAAGGGACACATTACTTACCTCTTCTCTTCCAATCCCTGCTATCAAATCTGCTCTCATACAATTCCTTGACCAATGCTTAAATCATAGAGTCAGAAAATTTAAAAGCAGAAATGAATCTAACAATGTAATTGAGGTTATCCCTCCCCTGGCATTGGATTCCCAATGTGAATCCAAAGAATGACATTCTTGCAAGCATTTTAGTATTAGCCACTGGAGTGATAAGAAGTTTGTGGTTTTATATTTGGAAGGAACGGTTATAAGGGAAGAGTTGGGGAGTGAGGGATCTTGAAATATCTGTGTTCATTCTCATCATTTCCTTAAAGTTACCTTTCACTGGTTCTATATTACAATTAATAAATTCTTTCAACTAAAACACATCAACCTCCTTAACAATCATAGGTGTAGATAGGCCCTGACGGGTCCTCTCTTTACCTACTCACCCATTATCCCATTGAAACAGCTCTTGCTAAGGTCACCAGAGACTTCCATGTTATTAGGTCAAGGGATAACTTGCTATTTTCATCTTACCTGATTTCTCAGTACTTCCACAATTTTAGACACCAGCTTTTTCCTGATACTCTCTCTTCTCTGAGTTTCTGTGACTCAACAATCTCTAGTCTTCTCATGCCTCTCTCAATGGCCCTGTTCCACTCAGCCCTTAAATATTGTGGTCCTTCAAAGCTCTATCCTAAGTCTTCTCTTTTCTTTATTGATTCTTTACCAAGAAATAGCATCCACATGTACTTCCGTGATGACTTATATACAAATTAGTTTAAACTTACGGCTTGAGCCCAGATCTCTCCTCCAGGCTCCAGTGGCACACATCCAATTGCCCACCTGTTGTTTCTGCTTGGATGTCTTAAAGACCACCACCCCAAAATGCCCATTTGAACTCATACCCTTTCCTGTATTCATCTGGGTTCTTTAGAGAAACAAAACCAATAGGATAAATATAGACATACAGAAAAATATTTATTATGAAGGATTGGTTCACATAATTATGGAGTCTGAAAAGTTCTGTGGTTTGTAGTCTGCAAGCTAAAGACTTAGGAAAACCAGTGGTGTTGTTTCAGTCCAAACCAGAAGGCCTGAGAACCAAAAATGCCAATGTCCCAGGGTAGGAGAAGATGGATGTCCCAGCTCAAGCAGAGAGAGCAAATTTGCCGTTCCTCCCCCTTTTTGTCTTATTTGGGCCTTCAGTGGGTTAGATGATGCCCATTCCCACGGGTGAGAGCAATCTTCTTTACTCAGTCTACCAATTCAAATGTGAACCTCTTCAGAAACTTCCTCATAGACACACCCAAAAATGTTTTACCAGTTATCTGGACATCCCTTAGCCCAGCCAAGTTGACACACAAAATTAATGATAACGTTCTCCAAAAAGTCTGGGGGCTTCACTGTCACAGACATTCCCACCATCCATAGAGAGAACATTCTTGACACCTCAATCTCATTACCCTCACCCTTCATATCCTAAGTGTAGCCAAGTCCTATAGATTTTTCTTCCAAATATCTCTCATATTTCTCCTGTGCTACCACTTTTGATGCCACGATTTTGGACCACAGCAATCGATAGCTGTCCCATTGTAGCTATTCTTGGCTCCCTCCAATCCATTCTCCATGACAAAAACCAAAGCAAATATGACCTTGTCATTCCTTACTTAAAACGCTTAATGGCACTTCATTGCTCTTAGAACGAAGACCACAGTCCTTAACAAAGCTTCAAGGGTCAGAATCGTCTGCTCTGTCTATTGCCCTAGCTTCATCTTTGCCTGCTCCAGCCACATTCACCATTCTGTTTCTAAACAACGCGAGACCCAATCTCGCTACAGAACTTCTGTTTGTGCCTCTGCCTTCTGCCTGGTAAACCCTCATCTTCTCCCCAGCACCTTCACCTAGGCTATTAGTCTCCTAGGGCTTCCGTAACAAATTACCGCAAACGTGCTAGCTTAAGACAAAAGAAACTTATTATCCCACAGTTCTAGAGGCCAGAAGGTCAATATCAAGGTGATGGCGGAGCCTGCTGCCTCTGAAGTCTCCAGGGAAAAATCCTTCTTTGCCTCTTCCAGTTTCTGGTGGCTCCAGGCAATCCTTGGCATTCCTTACCTTGTAGCTGTATAACCCCAGTCTCTGCCTCTATCTTCACATGGCCTTTCCCCTCTTTTTTCTGTTTCTTCTATTCTCTGTGCCTTCTCCTCTGCTTATAGGGTCAATTTTCTTTGGATTTAGGGTCCATCTGGTTTATCCAGGGTGATCTTATCTCAAGATCCTTAACATAATTATACCTGCAAAGACTCTTTCCCATAAGGTTACATTCACATGTACTGGGGGTTGGGACTTGGACGATTCTTTGGGGGGGCCACAATTCGACCCATTGCAGTTACTATGCCCTATTTATCCTTCAGATCTCAGCTCAAGAATCATTTCCTCAGAGCAGCATTTCTTCTCTAAGTAACCTCACATGGTAACACATGCTTCTCCTTTGTGGTCTACTGGCTAAGTCCTAGAACAGCAAAGCTGAGCCTTCTCCATTGTCACACATTGGTACACAGCACTGCACACACCCACATGCAAGACAGTACACACACACATTCACGGAAATACCACATATTCAGGCAGCTAAGCCCAGTCTCGACAGAATTCTGGCAAGTTTGATTCCCACCCCCAACCCACACACATGCATACAACTCTAAATCTGGATGATTACCTTACTTGGGGCCTGGGGTGCATGTGGGGTGAACATGGCTGGTACCCATGGAGTGTGTAAGTGGGTATGTGTATACCCCAGCCAGGGCTGATGCCCACCTGGATTATTAAAAAGTTGTCCTGAATCCCAGGCAGCCCCAAAGTGGTTCTGTTTATATAATAATATTCTAACTTAAAATTTGTTTTTACTTGAGCAAATGGTGCCTCTTTCTAATATACACAAAGGCACAGTATAAGCAAGCTGTCAGTGGCACCATGCAACTATATCACTTCTCTCCATCACCACTGCTACAACCTTAATCCAGATGCCACCAGTTCTTGCCTAAATTGCTCCACCATCTATTTAACTGTCTCTGTTTCCATGCTTACCTCTTTACAATCATTCTTTTCCACACACAATTTGAATTGATCTTTTCTTTTTCAAATCGAGTCACTTAAATTCATGTTGTCCCCTTTCTTAAAATACTTCAATGACTTTCCACCAGACTTAGAATATTATCGAACACCATCACATTGGGCATTAGATTTCAACATATGAATTTTGAGGGGACACAAATATTCAGTCCAGAGCAGTGATTATCCTTATTTGAATTTGTCTCGCCTTTTTATTATTTATTTCCTATACTCCCTAGGGAAAATATAAGCTTCATGAGAGTTGGTCCATGATAGATATTTAATGCATGAACAGTTGCTTGGTTCCACAGCTTTGCTGCATACACGTCTTGTAGACTTAGACAAACAGTATGGCAGCAGCCAGGACTGAGCCATAAGAATGCTCATCTATCTCTTTTTTCAAAGGTTTCTCTTTCTATTTTTCCCTTCTCCTTTACCCAGCACTGAAAGTCTTCCCATGGGTACTCAAGTGGTTTAGTCTTGGGTTCTTGTCTCCTCTCCATTCTGCAACGGGCTTGGGGCCATTTTACTGATGTTATTCTAAACAACATTGGCAAGGTCTAGAGAAATGAGATATCCTCCCCTATCCCCTGTGACAAAGGCATAAAGAAATTCACCCTACCAGTCTCTCTGTACCGGAAAAAGTCCTTCCATAGGGTCCGTCAAGCCAGAACCACTAACCTTCCCATCCCTTAATTCCCAACCCATATACAGATTTAATCTCATGCCTCTTCCCAATGCAGAAAAGACTATGTCTTACTCATCTTTGTAATGTTACCAAATTTACCAAAGGAATGAGCATATAGTAGGTATTCCACAATATTTAATGAAAAAACTGAGCACGTTTCAAAAGATAATTAAGCTAAAAGAAAGAGAATAAAAAGAAAAACAAGTTCCTCCCCCATAGAGGAAAAATAACTCTCTTAGATGGAATAAGATTTACTGAATCAAAATATATACAACCAGTTAGACGGAAAAAGCCCTCCATAAGATGAAAATCATCTCCCAAAGGATGTAATGAATGTTTCCATATTTGAGTCACTTGAAACTATGCTGAGAAACCTAAAACATGTAATTATAAAGTCCTGTAAAAATAAAAATCTATGTTCCAAGAAAGCATGCTGAGCTCGTGATTTGAATCCAAGACAGACCAGCACCACTGCATGTTAATCTCCTTAACCCTCAGTTTCCACATCTGATAGCACTTACCTGTCTCTCAAGGCCATCAGGAAGCTAATGAGCTTGTGTCTGCAACACACGTGAAGACCGTTACATGAAAGGTGTCACAGAAGGCCAAGAAATTCATCTTGGCGTTTGTTTCAATTGAAGAATTCCTTCAATTATTATAGGAAAAAGTTCCACAAATGATTCACCAGGTTTTTATCCTTCATAAATTTTAAAATCAAAAGATCTTTTAGCTTTAAAATGTAAATCTAATGACAGATAAAGTTTATAGAAAATTCTGTAGCACTGTATAAGGCCAAGGGCTCTGGTAATGGTCAACCTTAAACATAGAGATACATAATGTCCCTAATTTCTGTGAAAGGGGACCACATGTTTATTCTCTGCAAAGGGACGCGTGCTTACATCACAGCATAATCATCGCCAGCCATCCTACAGAATCCACAAAAGGTGCTTCAGGAAACACTGTCTGGTACTCCAAAACAGACACACTTCATTAACCCTGTCAGTCATATTCTCCATTCTATTTGACTCATGTGAACCAATCTTATTTTTAAAAGAATATTATTATGAGGAAGTTTTTCCAGTTCTTCTCAGACTTTACATCGGAAAAAAAAATGTTGCCATTCTATCCTTTCCTTCTGAGTCTCTTCTCTGGAAAGAACAAGGCTATAAATCATTTAAGCATATGTACAGAGAAAATATAGCTTTGTTATGCTCAAGATTTAAAAAAGAACAGTTTTTCTTTTAATTAGCTTCTTTTCTGTTTGTAACATATAAAAAAAGATACAAAAATTGTTTCTGAAATATTTTCCAGAGAATATGGTTTTCTACAAAAGAGCATGCTTGCATAAAACTTTTATTAATGATAAAAAGCAGCAGTGAGGTAATGGGAAAAGCCCAAATGAAGACCTGGAATCAAAATACTTGGATTCTCTTTCTGCTGCATCCCAATTATGAGATTTTGGTCAAGTTACAACATTCTTCAGTTTTCTCATGTATTAAAAGAATACGTTTAAGCTGCTCATTTGACAGCGTTGCTATAAAGATTCAGTAAGAAAATGCATTTGAAAGCATTAGAAAAGTGTAATTTATAATAATTTTAAACAAAAAATTACAGATATCATTAATATTTGCAACTAGATTACACAACTATGTACTGGGGCTTTGCAGAGAAGAAAAAAAAAGAGGAGTATTGGCAACAGATGTTAGCTCAGGGCCAATCTTCCTCACAAAAAAATAAAAATGAAAGAACATAGATCATTAATACTACTAACATCTAGATGACATCATTGAATAATTATTATTGTCATAATATATTAGTCAGAGAAATTTTATCTGATGCCTGTAGTTTTTAAAGAAAGGAACATTTTGACTACAATCATGCCCATTCTATCTTACTTTTTATATTGTTTAATAATTTAGTTCTATCTTATTTTTATCCCCAAATTTGATATTATTATTGTTTTAGTCATTCAATATGATTTAGGTTAACCTAAAGTTTACCAAAGATTTGATCAAGATTCTATTTTATGTCCTAGATCTTCCATCAGAAATAATTTTTCTTCTGCCTCATAGACTGCCTCAAGAGCAGTGGCTCTCCAATTGCAGCAGCATCAGATCACCTGGATTTCTTAATACAATACAACTTACAACTCATCACAGAGTTTCTGATTCATAGGTTTGGGGTGGGGCCTGAACATTTGCATTTCTCGCATATTCCCAGGCAATGCTGATGCTACTGGCAACCATGCTTTGAGATTCACTAGAAGACTCTTGAGTGAGAGTTGGTCATAAACTAGTTTTAAGTTAATTTGAAAAATTAAGTCTGAAAAATAACATAATTTATCATTCCTCTTGAATGATAGTTTAGGTGGGTACATGAGTCTAGGTTGACAGGATTTTTTCTCTCTCTCTCAGCATTGGAAAGTATTATTTCACATCCATGGGTAATATTGAGAGGTCTAATATCAATTTAATGATTGTTTCTTTGTGGGTAAACTTTTTTCTCTTCTTTGGCTGATTTTAAGATCTTCCTTTTCTTTGATAATTTGCAATTTTCCAAGGTAAGGATTTCTTTTTTTTCTCTCTCTCTCCCTTCCTATCTTCCTTCCATTTCTCCTTCCCTCCTTCCTTCTTAGGGTGTGATCTCCTTAATCTGTGGATTTATGTCTTTCATTAGGTCTGGAAAATTCTCTGCCATTATCTTTTCAAATATTGCTTCATCCCTATTCTTTCTGTTCTTATTCTCTCTATTCAAAGAGATATTTTCTATCCCTTTGTCTCACTGGGCCACATTTTTTAAATCTATCTTCTAGTTCCTTGCTCCTCAAAGTGTGTGCATCACCTGAGAGTTTATTAGAAATGCAGTGTTTTGGGTCCCACTCCAGACCTACAGAATCAGAATCTGCATTTTAACAAACCAGCTAGGTGACTGCCATGCACATTGAAGGTTGAGAAGAGCTGCTCTGAGTCACGAATTCTGTTTCTTCCAGTGTGTCTAATATGCTGCGTAACTCATTTATTATTCACTGTGACAATTATATTGTTTAATTTATATACTGCTCTTGCTTCTTTTTTAAACTTTCCTCATAGTATTTAAAGTCTCTTTTTCCTTTGTCCTCTTTTTCACTTCCTCTTTATTTATTTATACAGTTAAAAAATTTTATATTTTCTGTGTAATTATTCTAGATCTAAAGTCCTTGAAGGCACAATGGCGCCTTTCCTTGTGTTTTCAATGACTTTGAACTGTGATTGTATATGTGATTGATGTGACTCTGTAGTTTTGGGGGATGCTAGATTGATAGCTTGTTCTTCCAGTATTAATTTGGGTTCCACCAAGTGCCCTCAGGCATGACAATTGAAGTTCACTGGAAATTACAATATCTTGAGATTTTTCATAACACCAAAAGAGGGTTATTTAATCTCCAAACTTGTGTGAGGAGCTCATACATGATTGTGAATCATTTGGGACAGATGAGTATCTCTGTCATTTCCCTTTGCAAGGAGGCAAATTTTTTTCTAACCTACCTCTCACTGAGGATCCTAGCTTTGTGCAATGTCTCGTTTTTAACTTCCTACTTTACAGCACCTTATCTCTTAGCCTCACCAGCTGGCAATGCCAACAGCTTTACATTTCTCATGCAGACAAATATGCTCAGGGCATCTGTAGCTTTGCATGTCATTCTGGTCTTTAGCTCATTCAGCTTTTGTCCTGGGATATATCTTAATTTCTTCTGAGCTCAGCTTTGAGGGAGGGACAGCAAAGGAAGAAGTGAGAGGTGGAGCGGGGAGGGAAAAGTGAAAGGAGAAGGAGAATGAGGGAGGGAGATAAAAGAAAGGAGTGGGAAGAAGGAAGGGGAAGAAAGAAGAAGAAAAAGAAGGAGAAGGCTATCATTCATTCAGCATCAGTTATTTTGTAGCAGACAGGATTTTCCATTTTCACTATATTGTCAAAAACTCTGCAGGAACCCTACATTATATTGAATTTATCTCTATCATTAGACCACATGCTCTTTCATCTTTGGGACGTCGTTCATGTCTGCTTGGAGCAGTCTGCCTCTGTTTAATTACCCCCAGCCCTCCTTTACCTGGTTTACAAATGCTTTCAGGCGTAAGTAAGAAAGTACCAAAAGAGCAATGGTTTAATCAATAAGTAGATTTAATTAGCTCTTCTGGCAGGAATTTGGAGATAAATGATCCAGCAGGCCAGTGACGTCAGGGCATGTGGTCTTCCCCCTGGCCACTGGAAGGCTGGAGCAGCTCCAGTCACAAGATCTCAAACCAGGGTCCCAGGCAAGAAGGAAAAGAAAAGGGAAACACTTTCTTCTCCTCTTTCTGGGCCTCAGCAGCAGATTTCCCTTTCTATCTTGTCAGTTGGAACATTCTCATCGTGTATCCCTAGCTTCAGGAGAATGACAAGGTGAGAGCCTGGGTGACCGTGACTGACTTACACTAAGCTCGCAAAGCCTCATCTTGCCTGATTTCAGAGTATCTCCATTCAACACCTGAGCAAAACTGTGGGATTCGCTTAGAAAAGTACGTTGCTGAGCAGGGAACAGTGTCTTTTTTACCCTGGGAGCTCTTTTAGGTCTTTGCTAAATTGCTATTATCCCAAAATATGTCAGGTTTCCTGTTACACTCTCTCTTCATAGCACTAAATTGGGTACCCTTGTAACTTGCTTATGGGATCTTCTTCTTAACCTAATGTGACACCCCTCACACTGGACATTATTTGTGCCATGCCTGCCTTCCCTGCTATATTGTAAATCTATGAGATCAAAGGTCATGACTATTTTTTAATATTTAATCCACATAATAAAGACTAAACATATATTTGAAAAAAAAGAACAACAATAAAAGCAAAATATAATAGGTCTCTACCCATACTTTCATTCCCAAACTCTTCTCTGAGAATCAGACCCAAATATACAATAGTCTACTACACATCTCCATTCAACAATGTTAGTACAGTTCTAAGATAAAACTCTCTTAGAGTGGAGTATGATTTTATGATGGGGTTAGCTTCTAAAATGAGCACAGAAGCTACAATCAAATGTAGACAATCGTGCCCTTAGGAATACATAAAGCACAGCGATATTCAGAGACACTGTCTCTCAAGTAAGACCAACACAGCACTGAGGGCTTACTATGAAACTTTTCACATAGCAGGTACCACAAACAATAATTATTTTTTGAATGTATGAAGTTATAGGTTTGGATGTGGTCAGGTCAGCAGGGCAAACCAGAAAAAAATACTTGTATTGTCCAAAAGGAAGCATTCCAAATTCTTCATGCCTTCTAATCATGCCTGTCTAGAAAAAGCTGTCATCAAATCTAAAGCGCTGGTTTAAATCCTAATTATGCATTTACTAAGCACAACAACACAACATGGATATTTCTTGTTTTTCATTTGGACCTAAATGATACATTCTCCATTAAACAATTAGAACTGCAAACCACTACAGTGAAACTGCTTCCAGGCAAACAAATGCCCAGAGGCAACCCATCAATTTTGAGACTTGTGTTTAACTGCGAATGTTGTCTTCTATTCCTGGAAACCACTTAAGGGTCCTCTAAAGTGGTCACTTAAGGAGAGGATATTTCCTCTTTTTTTTTTTTTAAAGATTTTATTTTTTCCTTTTTCTCCCCAAAGCCCCCCCGGTACATAGTTGTGTGTTCTTCGTTGTGGGTTCTTCTAGTTGTGGCATGTGGGACGCTGCCTCAGCGTGGTCTGATGAGCAGTGCCATGTCCGCGCCCAGGATTCGAACTAACGAAACACTGGGCCGCCTGCAGCGGAGCGCGCGAACTTAACCACTCGGCCACGGGGCCAGCCCCGAGGATATTTCCTCTTAAGAGACAACTCTCTGATTCCTAACTTCTCAAAGTTCTCTTGAAAGACATTGACCAAACCTCGAGTGTTTTTCTGGTTATGGCAGGGGGGAGAGGGGGAGGAGATACAGCAGTGCATTTTTGACCTGACCCTGAAAGCAGAAATGTCAGGAAGAGCACATTGTATTTATTCAAATAACTAATTTAACCTGATTTTCTTTTTATCAAGATTCATGATTCTTTTATTCCATAGATTTATACGCCGGCCCCATTCCAGGAACTGGGCCTAGGGAGATAAATAAGAATAAACGGGTACAAGAGTATATTACATTCTAGTGGGGAAAAAAGAAAACAGCCTTATAGATTATAATAGACTTTAAGGGACATGCACAGAGATATGCACATATGAATGTGGTAGCAAAAAGGAGATGCAAGTACAGCATACCAGCACGTGAATTTTTCATTTCTTTCCCCGGTTCTACATTCATCTTAAAACATTACTTCCATAAAATGTCTATCCTGAATGACGCCTAAAAGACAAATGAGGACCACCTTCATGTCCATCATTTAAGGATACTGTGGTTGCACACTGCACAAAGGTGTGACATCTAGGTAAGTCATTCCCATCATGGACATCTGACATGGAGGCTGAGTCCCAACTGTATCCAGGGGTGTCTCCAGTTACTTCCTTCCTGTGCCACTGCTTGAGAAGCCTAATTCCTTTCAACCAGTTAGAGTCAAATCCTAACGTGGTTGTTTGACATGGGGGTAAACTCCTTCCACCTCCTCAGCACTTCCATGCATGTCTTCTTGCTGCCATTGGTTTTACAGTCATGCACTGCATAATGATATTTCAGTCAATAATGAACCATATATATGACGGTGGTCCCATAAGATTAAAATGGAGCATGTGTTTGTGGTGATGCTGGTGTAACAAACCTATTGTGCTGCCAGTCAGATAAGAGTATAGCACATACGATTATGTATGGTACATAATAATTGATAACGATAACAAACAACTATATTACTGGTTTATGTATTTACTATACTAGACTTTGTATCATTATTTTACAGTGTACTCTTTCTACTTATCAAAAAAAAGTTACTGTAAAACAGTATACCATGTCACACCAGCAGTAGCCTCATACATCTCGTGTTTCCATGTCTCTCGATAGCATCATTCTCTCTTGTGCTTGATTTAATCTTGTGTTGTTTTATTCATCATGGCCCATAAGCGTACAAAATCTACTGCTAATGTTGTCAGTAAGAGGCCACACTGAGTTACTGACCTAGAAACAAAATTAAAAGTGATTAAGGACGACGAAGGTGGAAAATCAGTGATAGTTATTGCTCGCCAGTCAAGCATGTCCCATTCCACCACAGCTGCCATCTTGAAGAACAAGAACAAAGTGAAGGAAGCTATTAAAGGATCTGCCTCATTGCAGGCAATGAGATTAACAAAAATTCAAGAAGGGCCTATGTCAGACATGGAGAAACTGTGAATAACCTGGATTGAAGACCAAACACAGAAGCATATCCTCTCAGCATCATGATGTTCATGGCCAAAGCAAAAAGTTTCTTTGCGACTTTGAAAGAAAAGGTTGGACCCAACTATGATGTTGAATTTATTGCTAGCTCAGGGAGGTTTAAATTATTCAAGAATTGTTATTCATTACATAACGTGAAAGCAAATGGTGAGCCTGTGAGTGCTGATGTGAAGACAGCTGAAGAATTTTGGGAAACTCTGGATAAGCTGACTGTGAAGGAAAAAACTACTTGCCAGAGCAGTTATTCAGTATGGATGAAATTCCCCATTCTGGAAACAGATGCCTGAAAAGACTTTCATCCATAAGGAGACCAAGTTAATGCCACGTTTCAAGGCTTTTAAGGACAGGATAACAGTCTTGCTTGGGGCAATGTTGCAGGCCACAAATGGAAACCGTTTATAATCTGGCACAGTGAAAACCCTTGGGCCTTCAAGCACATCGATAAGCACACACTGCCAGGTACCACAGGAGCAATGAGAAGTGATAGATGCCCAGCTTCTCTTCCAAGATGCCCTCCTAAATTCCTATGCCAGTTGAAACAGAGAAGTAACATTTGGAGAAAAACATACCTTTCAAGATTTTGCTTATTATTGATAATGCTCCTGGGCGTGCTCCTTTTATTGCTGATCTTCATCCCAATGTCAAAGTGGTGTTTTGCCCTCTAAACACAACCTCTTTGATGCAACCAAGAGCTCAAGGAGTTTTATAGCAGCTTTTAAGGCCTATGACCTGAGGAAAACCTTTGCCCAGGCTATTGCTGCAACTGAGGAAGACATTGAGAAGACACTGATGCAATTCTGGAAGGATTACAACATCTACAACTGCATCAAGAACCTTGCTTGCATCTGGGGTGATGTCACCAAGGAGTGTACGAATGGCATCTGAAAGAAGACATTCAAGAGGTTTGTCTATGACTTCAAAGGATTTGCCAAGAATGAGGAGGTTTCAGAAATGAATAGTGCTGTGGTTGAGATGGCAAACAACTTTAACCTGGGAGTGGATGAGGATGATATTGAGGAGCTCTGAGAGGCAGTTCCTGAGGAACTGACTGATGAGGAGCTGTTGGAACTGGAACAGGAACACACAGCTGAAGAAGAGGCAAGAGAAAAGGAAACTGCAGGAGAAGAAAAAGAAGAACCCTCGAGAAAATTTACAATGAAGAATTTAGACGAAGGTTTTTCAGACCTTGACAAGCTCCTTAAAATGTTTGAAAACATGGGGGCTGGTCTGGTGGCGCAGTGGTTAAACGCACACATTCCACTTTGGCAGTCCATGGTTTACCGGTTCAGATCCCGGGTACTGACATGGCACCACTTGGCACGCCATGCTGTGGTAGGCGTCCCACATATAAAGTAGAGGAAGATGGGCATGGATGTTAGCTCAGGGCCAGTCTTCCTCAGCAAAAAAAAGAGGAGGATTGGTAGCAGTTAGCTCAGGGCTAATCTTCCTCCAAAAAAACAAAAAGTTTGAAAACATGGACCCCCAACACTGACAGGTTTTTGTTAATAGAGAGGAATGTCCACGGCACATTATCTACCTACAAGCAAATCTATGATGAAAAAAATAAACAAACCAAGCAAATAACCATGGACATATTTCTGAAAACAGTGATACCTCCTCAAGTAGAGCCTCAGGCAGGTCCTTCAGGAGGTGCTCCAGAAGAGGGTATCGTCATCCTAGAAGATGACAGCTCCAGAGATGTTATTGCCCCTAAAGGCCATCCAGTGAGACAAGATATGAAGGTAGAAGACGGCGATATTGATGATCTTGACCCTGTGTAGGCCTAGGATAATGCGTGTGCTTGTTTCTTAGTTTTTAACAAAAAAGTTTAAAAAGTAAAAAAAAAAAAAAAAAACCTTAAAAAAGCTTATAGGATAAAGATATAAAGAGGGAAAATATTTTTGTACAGCTGTACAATGTGTTTGTGTTTCAAGGTAAGTGTTAGTACAGAAGAGTCAAAAAGTTTAAAAAAATTAAAAAGTTTATAAAGTAAAAAAGTTACAGTAATCTAAGGTTAATTTATTATTGAAGAAAGAAAATTTGTTTTTATCAATTTAGCATGGCCTACGTGTACAGTATTCATAAAGTCTACAGCAGTGGACAGTAATGTCCTGGGGCTTCACATTCACCTGCCACTCACTCATGGACTCACCCAGAGCAACTTCCGTCCTGCAAGCTCCATTCATGGTAAGTGCCCTATACAGGTGTACCATTTTTATCTTTTACACCATATTTTTTTTTAAAGATTTTTTTAAAATTTTTTTTTTCTTTTTATCTCCAAAGCCCCCCGGTACATACCTGTATATTCTTTGTTGTGGCATGTAGGACACTGCCTCAGCGTGGTTTGATGAGCAGTGCCATGTCCGAGCCCAGGATTCGAACCAACGAAACACTGGGCTGCCTGCAGCGGAACGCGTGAACTTAATCACCCAGCCACGGAGCCAGCCCCTTTTACATCATATTTTTGCTGTAACTTTTCTATGTTTAGATACACAAGTACTTATCATTGTGTTACAGTTGCCTACAGTATTCAGTACGGTAACATGTGGTACAGGTTTGTAGCCTAGGAGCAAGAGGCTATACCACGTAGCCCAGGTGTGGAGTAGGCTATACCATCTGGGTTTGTGTAAGTACACTCTGTGATGTTCACACAACAATGAAATCACCTAGTGCTGCATTTCTCAGAACATCTTCCCATTGTTAGGCAACGTTTGACTGTGTAGAGTATCTTGGATGTGTGTGAGCAGGCTAGTGTGTAGGCACACACGTGTGTCCAGCTAATATCATTGTCTGTGGGGCTCAGGAAAATTTCCCCAGTGAAGAGCTATTCAGGTTATGCTAACTTTTTTTTTAAACTTATGGACCAAGTAATTTCTTGTAACTTTCAAATAAGTTCTAGCAGCAGCCATCATATCGTTTCACTTTTCTCGCCAAACACAAAAAAGAAAACACATATCTTTCCTTTTTTTGTACATGCTCCTTGATAGAAGATGATGACAAGACAGCAAAGCATTCCAGCCTCTAACCAGCACTGCCTTTTTTTGCTGTGTGCATGTAAAACTCCTTTGATCTGCAGCTGCAGCTGCTATTTCCAGAGCTTGGCACTGCACTCAGGAATTCCTGGTCAGCCCAGAACTTTCACTCTCAGGAAGCCATGTCCTCCCTGACTGCAGCCTGCCAGCCTGGCTCAGCAGCTTCTGTGGCTTCCCAGCTGCCCACAACTCCATTGGATGCTGGCCTGCCCTGCGCCTTCCCAATGTCCACCTATCCTTCCTGCTGGCCGTTGCTTTGCTGCAATGCACTAAAAAGAAACTAGCAGCAACAACCCTTGCTTTTCCTTGCTTTTTATCCCTCTAAGAGTGAGTCAAAGTGGCATAAGTAAAAGTGTGAGTTTCTTTTTACAAGCACCTTTCTGGAATACACGATTTCTGTCCCCAAGTGACTTCTATTGACTCAACAAAATTTTTAAAACATCAACAAAGGAAATAATAGCATGTAATGTTATTAATCGCTTAAAAGCACTTGATAAAAGATCAGGAACAGATGACTTTTGTCACCGGAAGCAAGAATGATTTCCATGGCTAGGATTATTCCCTCATCTGGGTCCTGACTGGATCCTCAATGGTTAGAAATCCCAAGCCATACAAATTGCACAGCATCAGGAAAGAAGAGAAAGGAGAATAATGTTATCCATGACCAGGATTTGGAACACCTTAAATCACCTTATGTCCCTGATTTCAGGATGGCTACTGCTGCATGAGCCCTCCTGCCAGAGCCAAACTATTTGAAAAACTATCCCTTTAAGGTGCGATTGATTTAGCCATAAATAAATCCTGGAGGGAACATTCTGCTCTTTGCCAGGATGGCCACGGCGCAAGATGTGCATGTTCTTTCACACAGCGATATTTGATAGGCCTCAGCATTGGCTGGAAAATGTAATTTGCTCAGTGAAGCATGCCCATCCTTTCCCCCTGATTGCTCCTTGCTCCTTTCACAAATGCACCAGCCCCTTGCCACTCAGTATCCATCAGGGTTTATCTTCTGCTGATAGCAAATATTTATCAGATTGGTGGTTATTTTTATTAGAAAGAAAATACACAGGCCAAATAGCCCTGTTGGTTCAATTATAGAAATCATGTCTTCCCCCTAGGTATTTCCTAATTGAGTAATTATAAGCCTTACAAGGCTCATTGAGACTTTCCTTGATGTCCGTGATGCATCCCTCTTCTTCTGTGAACCATTTTTCTTGATATTTCTACTAGGAGAAAAGGTCAGACTATATCAGCAGGGCTTCAACGGAAAGGACATTTGTGCTCATCAGTGTTATCACTCTGGTGAGTCTGGTTTTCATCAAGAGCTTTAAAATGAACAGCCTCTGGTTTTTCTATAAACACCAAAATGTACTAATGTGAACTATCTCTGAGTGGGTCATGGACAGAAGCGAGTTTCCATTTCTGCCAGCCTGCCGCTGTTCTTTCAATTACTGCTCCTACCGTAGGTTCTAGTTCTTAAGGTCTGTATCCTGTAGGCAAAGGGATTGGCTATTCTTATCTCTACAGGAATGACTACAGTTTTGCTCCTTCAAAGAGATGACAAGTGCAAATGATTATAATTTCTCTACATTCAAATTTAATCTTTGCTGTATATGTAAGTGCATGATGAACACAATTCTTTATTGCTCAGAGAAGGGAGTTTCCCTACAAAGCCCTAGAAAAATGTGAACAATACGTAATGATTTATGAGGAGCATCTGTTTTTGAAAAGGAGAAAGAGAAAAAGATACAAAATGTGACATAAATGGCCCGTTTGTAATCCTCAGAAATTCAGCACCTCAGAGTAGACAATTTCTGTTACTATTTTCTGCTAAGGAGTATTGTTAGAAACAAATTTGGGCAGGGCCTGAGCAGCAAATGAAGGGGATTGTTTGTGAGGACATGTCATGTGGAAAGGCCAGATCTAAATCTCTAGATAGAAATTCTACTGCTGGCTCTGCTCATCGCCATAAGTGTAATTTCAGCAAGTTCTTCTACTTCTGTAATCATTTCTTTAACTATTAAAAAATATACGTTCATTTCTAAGGCTGCTATAACAAAGTGCCACAAACTGGGTGACAAACAAATATATGGACTCACATTCTGGAAGCCAAAGTCTGAAGTACCTGAGGGAAAGCTCTGTTCCAGGCCTTTCTCCTTGTCTTGAAGATGGCCATCTTCTCCCTGTGCCTTCGCTTCATCTTCTCTCTATGCATGTCTGTCTCTGTGTCCAAAGATCCTCTTTTTATAAGGACATCGGTCATGTTGGGTTAATGCGCATCATAATGACCTCATCTTAACTCTTTACATCTCTAAGGACCCTATTTCCAAAAAAGGTCACATTCTTAGCTACTGGGGTTAGGACTTCAACATGTAAAAATTGAGGGGTGACAATTCAACTCATAACAGTTGGGTTGGTAAAAATTTCTAAATTCCCACTCAGCTCCAAAATCATATGGGTTTTCTCTTAATAATTCAGAAAAAAAGTAACTTGCAATTGTTTTTTATATGAACCGAAAATGAGGGGTTGGTCAGATTAAATTCTATTAATTAATTACTTGTAATCATGAAGTAATCCAGGTAATGCCTCTGTTCTTTGCTGTTCTCTTCAGAGCTATGTGAAGAAGCCTGCAGGTTCACTCCCCAGTCTGCACTGGAGCTTTCCCTTTGAGTGGCACAGGAGAAATTCAGTGCCCTGCAGCCCTGGTCTTTCTCTGCCACCCCACACCCAAGGACGGAACCTGCTGCCACTGCTCTGAAAAACCAGAGTCTTAATTTTATTTATTTATTTTTTACTAGCCTTGCATCACTTTCCTACATGTTTTTATTGAGTGTGCATATTTTCTTGAGCTCCAGAAACTCTAGAGCAGGCTTGTAAAGCACACAGCAGACAGCCCAACACTATCTAGTGTGACATTCAACTTTATATTGTGCAACTAATTGCTTTACTCAAAGCCTGAGTGCAGTGGAAGCTTTTGTCACTTTATGCATTGCACTGAGCGTGTGTGAAGCATTATATGTCAAATACATACATGAAAACTCTGTGTTCTCAATAATCGATGTGGTCAGATGAGGATGGGTGGGAGGTACTTTCCTTGTTGGGCAGAGGCACTGGTGAGGAGGAGCTTTAGAATTAACTTAGACTTGAGCTTGGGGGCGGCCCTGTGGCCAAGTGGTTGGGTTCGCACGCTCTGCTTCGGCGGCACAGAGTTTCACCAGTTTGGATCCTGGGAGTGGACCTAGCACCGCTCATCAGGCCAAACTGAGGCGGCGTCCTACATGGCACAGCCAGAAGGATATACAACTAGAAAATAGAACTATGTAATGGGGAGTTTGGGGGATAAGAAGAAAAAAGTAGAAAAAAAGAAGACTGGCAACAGATCTTAGATCAGGTGTCAATCTTTTTTAAAAAAAAAGGAATTGAGCTTGGTTCATCTCCCTTCAAACCAAAAATGTGTCTGTCCCAGAAGTGGTGAAGCTTCTTATTTTAAGAGAGGTTTTTTAAATTATTATTATTAAAAGGATTTATCTTTAAATGGAATTTGGTAGCATTCCCAAATGCCTCAAAGGAAAAAAATAAGACTTCTTTGTACAGGTTGAACCAAAGACTCAAAATCCTCAACATATCTTCATCTTGTTCAGCGTCTACTGCAAAAAAGATCTAAGTAGGGAAAAGATGCACAGGACCTGGGAGTGTTTTCGATGTTCATTTTTCCTGAACTTTGGGAAATAGCTTTTACTTAGTCTGATAAAAAAGTTACAATGACCCAGCAAGAATTGGATATTCATTTTATTTTTGGATGACAAATGAAGTATGAAGACATTTCATTACAGCCATGGGTCCTAGACTCATTCTTAGCATGAACTTTCTGATTGGTTTCTCTATGACCAAAAGGCCCCAGTGCCCTTCTCTGCACACACTTGATGGATGTCCACGGCTCCCTCCCAGAGAAAATTCCTCCAGATATCTTCAGTGACTCCAGTCTGAAGATGACTGTCACTGAGTCACACCTCAAAAGTGTCTGAGAAAGAAACAATTTGAGTTCATGACAAATTAGGGTGGAACTTTTAAATCTACGGGTATTGCTATCTTGGAGTGGGGCCCCACAGATGGATAAGCAAATCCTGTGGTCATGAAGAGAGCTAAAGTATAGGAAATGAGATTATTATATTATGTTGCCCTCCTGAGATAGGATTTATAACTACGTGATACGGTATGAAGGATCTTCTTTAGAAGATTATATGGATTCACACTGAGTATGCTTACTGCTAAAGCCTATGAACGCTGAAGATGCGTGGGGTAAAAGTGGAAAGAAAATACATGGTATATAAATATATGATGCAGTCATTTGTTAAGTCGTTTCTGAATGCAAATAAATCTATTTTTTATTTAGCCTACCTGGAGAGAAAGATGATCTTCCATTTATTCTTCAAAAAATAAAATGATCATGGTAAAAAAGAAATCCTACTTGATTGTCACTTTTGTTTATGAAGCAATCATATTATTTCATAATTTAATAAATACATTATGGAAGTGTAGGATTTTATAGTTAAAAAGACATTAGTGGTCCTCGAATCCTACTCTGTTGTTTTATAGGAAACCCAGGGTTTGTTCATTTACATTTTTTAATTTAAGTATAACATACATACACAAAAGTTTCAGCAAAATGCATCATGAATTTTTTGAAGATGCAGAGAAATCAATCATTAAACCAGAATCAGTTACTCCAAAAAAGATGAATCTAGATTCAAGTCAAGAATGTTATTGTTTGAATAAAGTTCCTGTTTAAAAAAACTGAGAAACAGAAGTCAGGATAGTGATTACCTTGGTGCAGAAGAAAAGGGTAGTGTTTGGAAAGAGTGCCAGTAATCTTACTAGCGATTAACCTTCTGTGTTTTTGAATTTTGTGTAAATAGATTGACATGGAATGTTCTTTTTTTGCCTTAATTCTTTCACTCAACATTATATTTATATAATTTCTTTATATTGTTACATTTAGCAATAATTTATTTATTCTAGTTGTTATGCAGTATTTTATTGTAGGATTTGTTTATTTTTTATTCTACAGTGACACACATTGGGTTGTTTCTCATTTGCAACAATTGAAAAGAATTCAAAATGTCATGCTATGAATTATTGTGCATGTATTTTTGCACAGGTGTATATATTTCTGTTGTGTGTACTCCTAGGATTAGAATTACTGATTTGTAGAGAATGCATACCTTCAATTTTAGTAGAAAAATGCCAGTTTCCCACCAATAATGTGTGAGAGCTCTACTTGCTCCAAATCTTCATCAAAGCTTGAGAAATGCAACTAATGTTGTGTGTAGAGGGAAAATTTATAGTCTCTTATACATTAAGTAGAAAGGAAGATAGGTTGAAAATTAATCGTTTAAGAATCCATTTTATAGAGTAAAAAAGTTAAACTGCATATTAACCACAAAGAATATAGAGTGAGGGAAATGAGAGGAGAAAGTCATAAAAGAGAAAAACAAAATGCAACAGGGGGAGTCCACATAGTAAAAGTTTTCAAAACCAATCAAGAAAAAAGAGAGAGGACACCTATATACAGAATGAAAAGGAGGTCCTCACTACAGACTTTACATTCATTAAAAAGATAATAAAGGGGCTGGCTTGGTGGCGTAGTGGTTAAGTTTGCGCACTCCGCTTCAGTGGCCCAGGGTTCGCTGGTTCAGATCTCCAGTGTGGACCTATGCACCATCTATTAAGCCATGCTGTGGCTGGTCTCCCACATATAAAATAGAGGAAGATGGGCACAGATGTTAGCTCAGGGCCAATCTTCCTCAGCCAAAAAAAAAAAAAAAGGAGGAGGAGGATTGGTGATGGATGTTAGCTCAGGGCTAATCTTCCTCAAAAAAAAGATATTATGAACAACTTTATATCAACACATCAAAAATTGTCAATGTAATGTAAAAAATCTTAGAAAAATGTTAACTTACCAAAGTGGACACAAAGAAATAGAAAATGTGAAGTCTTGTATTCATTATTTATCTACTGCTGATAACCAAAATTTTAAAATAGCATGTCAAACACTATGCAGCTAGGTCATGGGATAACCAGGTCTAAAGCATAAGTTTCTTTCCAGGCTCTAGGGAATACCCATGTAAAAGGTAGTACAGGTAGTACAGAGTTGTGCGGGCTCAGGAGTTAGAATGTCTAAGTACTTACCTTGGGTCACACTAGACAATTGGGTCACACTAGACGATTATTTTAACTTTTCTAAATTTCAGTTTCCTCAGTTGTAAATGGATAAAATAATAGTACATATTCTCTAGAAATACTGTGAGGATTAAATGAGAGAAAAAGTTCTTAGAACACTGCCTGGGTGTATAAGTAATAAATAATATGTAAAAATCCTAGCCATTATTTTTGTTATTATTTAAGAATAATAAAGAAAAACATGTAATCTATCTCTTCTCATGGGTCAGTTTTGGATAAAGTCAGGTCACCCATAGCCCCATCAGTAAATATAAAATTTACTAATATCTTTGGTTTTTGAACTTCTTGATAAGTATTATATTAATATTAGTAAATATTATATTTATTATAATAAACAATTAAAGACTAGTCCCCAAAATAGAGATTCCACATGCATTGTTAGTACAGACGACAGTAGATGATAGTTACATGGTTTTTAAGATTTCTTCTTGTTCTAAAATCCTTTATCTTCTTTTGAAAATTTTGGATTTCTAAGCTGATGTCTTAAAAATCCAGATTTCTGCCTTATATTTCCCTGAGACATACTAGGATCTCTATAAAAGCATTAGGCAGATACTAGCTCATATGTCACTGTATCCGAAATCTTCTATAAATTGGGCTTTGCGCAGCCTCAGAATCAAGCAGTGGCATTAAAATTCTGTGTGTCACTTTTCTACTCTGTTTTTGTTGGTTTTTGAAGGGAATCCTTTCTATGAGCAAATGTACTATATTTGCCTTAGTCAAGGTAGCACAAGAGAGATGATTAATTGAGAATGTGATAAACATTGTCAGTATAAGCTCTGACCATAGAAATTCATGGGCCAAATATGTTGTACTAGTCTCTTGACCCTAGGAAACTACTAAATCTGTAGCCAAAATGGTCTTTTACCACACTCATGACTTATATATGATTTCTGCAGTCTATGATCTTTAGTAGGAAGTGTTAGAATGCCCAAAAGAAGATTCTAATTTGGGGGGAAAAATCTCAAAAATGCAAATTCAATCTGTGATCTTGCGTTAATCAGCAAATAATTTTAATGGTATAAGAACCTTTAAATTTTACAGAAGCTTTTAAATTCACATCTGACAACAATGGAAACACACCTCTGTGAACTTGATGATTATTGATGGATGTATCAAAATCACAGCTATAAATAATGCGTATGTATACATTCTTTAGAAAATTAGCAATTTGGTGTTCTTAAAGGGATATAGTCTCAATCTCTATAACTCTCTTAATCTCTATAACACTCAAACAAATACTCAGTGTTAGTTTTCAAATAATCACTTTATTTATTATTTTTCTCTATCAGGAAAAATCTCAGAATTATAGGATTATTTTTAATGCACGTGGTGAATGCTGCAACTTTTCTTTTGGGTAGTCGTGATTCTTTCTCATGATGCCCTTAACATGATCTTGGCAGTAGGAAAGTCTTCCAGGGGCACCTGCAGAGAGCAGATGGCTTCGAGCAACTCTGCCTGGGGGTAGGTCTCAGTTCCCCGCCTGCCGTCACCCTTTCCTGGGAGCAGGGCACCAGGTGTCTCAAGCTTCCTTTGTATTCCATACACACCTCATGCTCTTTCGCTTCCAAGCTTGCATAAAACTACTCCTTCCTCATTTTGTATTGATAACGTTTGTTTATTCTTCTTCAGATGAATTACGTGACCCTGAGAAAAGTTAGCGGGCAAGGATGACTGAAAGGGAGTTATAGTGATCAAAGGACAGTGCTGCTAGAATAGGGTTGAAGAAATTTCCGGCAGGTCTCCCCATAACTGAGGGAGTATCGGAGAAGTTTTCAAGGGGGAAAAATATATTTTAAAAAGTTTATTTTCTGTTATTCTTCTCAGTACTTATCCTATGAGGTGAGCTCATACAAATTAATAACATTACCAGCAGACAAATTGAAAAAGCATATGAACATGTCCATCCCAAAAGGAGAGATATAGATTGTAGGCAAACTTTTGAAAAACAGTAACCTCATCTTGTCAAAGATATGAAAATTAAAATAGTGTGTCACTATCCATCTATTAAATTATTAAAACTTGAAAATAACCATACCCAACTCTGTTATGTACTCATGCATTGCTAGTGTCAGTTTAAATTAACAGAACCATGCTAGAGAGCAGAGAATATACCTCAAAAATTTTAATTATGTTTCCAACATTTTACAAAGGTTCTAAGTTGTTGGAATGTATCAGTTAAAAAAATTACAAAACAGGGGCTGGCCCCGTGGCCGAGTGGTTAAGTTCGTGCGCTCCGCTGCAGGCGGCCCAGTGTTTCGACGGTTCGAATCCTGGGCGCGGACATGGCACTGCTCGTCAGACCACGCTGAGGCAGCATCCCACATGCCACAACTAGAGGAAGCCACAACGAAGAATACACAACTATGTACCGGGGGGCTTTGGGGAGAAAAAGGAAAAAATAAAATCTTAAAAAAAAAAAAAATTACAAAACAAAAGATAATGCATCAAGATATTTAGTGCAATTTATTATATTAACTTTAAATTGGAAAAATAAAAATCTGTATGTCCAATAAGTGGATAGTTAAATCCATTGCAGACCACCAACTTGATAGAATATACCACTGTTAAAATAATTCATTAACAATATAGCAATTTGGAAATAGATTTATTACATATTGTTACATAAGACAAATTATCTCATTATTATGATTACATCATTGTAAAATTATTAAATAAAACATGGGTAAACGAAAGCAGTTTGGTTACTAGAGAAATGTGATTATGAGTATTGTTTTCTTTTTCCATTACTTTTATTCCAATCTTGTTTAGTGTTTCAAAGTTCACCATACTACTATCCTTCTCTCACAAAGCCACAGTCTAACTTCAACAATTCAATTCAGTCAAACATCTTCCTGATAGTCAAGTGTAACCAAAACAGCAATATAGTGAGGAACTCTGTTCTTTAGGAGAAGCTGCCTCCTAGTATCCGTGATTTCAGTAATAATTTCACATTAGAATGCTATCCTTGGTAGTTAAACTGAAATAAAATAACTCAGGCAATATGCACAATTTAAAACTCAATTTTGCTGTTCTTCTCAGCAAGCTTCACTATGGTCTTTCTTATTGACTCTGGCAACTTCCCAGATTTCAAAGTATCATTAAAAACTATAAAAAAACCCCCACAAAACTATGCATGTCAGGCATAACTTTGTCAGAATTAAGCTGAAAGCCCATCTGGCTCCACTATCTTATTGAATTTGTCGCATTTTATAGGAGTTGAGTTTCTTTCTTAAAAATCAATCTCTCCAAAGGATGACACGAATTACTTCCTTGTCTGAGTAAACTGCTACAGTTGGTTAGCTCAATGTGACATTCTCTCTACCAGAATTTCACTGCTTATATAAATTTCGAAATTTTTATTTTGAAGATCCAGTTGTTACATCCCCAGTGGCCCAGAGAGGATTCATTTGATCTTTACCATCACCCAATTCCAGCCAACATCACACCTCACTCTGAATCTCGAACAGCCTCCGAATTGATCATCTCACATAAACTTCTTCCCACTTCAGCTTGTCCTCACTTGAGAGCCAGGGTAATATTTGCAAAACACAATGTGGAGCATATTGCCATCCTCACAACCTCTATCCTCTACCCTTCCCCACACCTTGCCTCTTAAAACACCTCCATGGACTGAGGTCGGTCCCATGGCAGAGTGGTTAAGTTCTCACGTTCCCCTTCAGTGGCCTGGGGTTCGCCGGTTCAGATCCCAGGTGCGGACCTGCACACTGCTTGTCAAGCCATGCTGTGGCGGGTGTCCTACGTATAAAGTAGAGGAGGATGGGCACGGGTGTTAGCTCAGGGTCAATCTTCCTCAGCAAAAAGAGGAGGATTAGCGGCAGATGTTAGCTCAGGGCTAATCTTCCTCAAAAAAAAAAAAACCCACCTCCATGGCCTCCTATTAATACAGCCTCCCGGTCCTTGCCTGATTTCACCCCCATCTACCCCCTCAGCTCCATTTCATACCATCCTTTTACTGTTCTCGGTGCTTCATTCTCACTGGCCTTCTTTCATTTTCCCTAGCGATCATGACATGCCCCTCCCTACCCCTGCCAACCCACCCAACATCTCAGCTTCGGCTCCTGCTGTTCATACTTTGCCTGAATGTTCACTCTCCTACTGTCCTTCACTGAGTGAACTCTACTCATCACTCAGATCTCAGTTCAAGGAGGCCTTTCCTGATCCTCCAGTGTAGGTCAGATCCACCGTTGTACTCACTGTCAGCACCTCCGCTTCCATCAGTCTTGGAGCCAGTTTGCATATTTGTGTACTTATATGAATAATGTCTTATTCTCCACTATCTTGTAAGCTCTGGTACAGCAGAGACCACATTAGATTTTCTCATCATTATATCCTTGCCATTCAGCAGAGTTCTGCTCATAAAGTGGGCACTTAATAAATGAACGAGTGAAAGCCAAGAATAGACTATATTTTTTTCTCTGTTTCTTTACCTTTCTGAGGTTTTTTTCTCCCTAAAAGCCAAAATGATGATTTTGTTACTCGCCTAACGCAGATTTTAGGGATTGCCCTGAAATTACTTAAGTGGTGGACATTGGCACTATTTGCCAACATGAAATGCTTGATATATGATAGTCTCTCAGAAAAACTTTGGTGAGCAACAGAAATGTCTCTATATATCTGACTAGCAAGCCAAATGTGAGCAGGGGCAAAATGTAAACATCTCAATTTTACTATATTCCAACTACATGAGGGAAGTGAAGTAAAAACCAGAAATAGCCCCTTTGTCCCTTCCAAGCACTCTCTGGATACCGTGTCTGTCCCAGACACTGCATGGCTGGACACATGGGGAAAATAAACACCAGCCCTGCCCTCAAGGAGCTCCCTGTCTCACACAGCTCGACATCATCCCTACGCCACTGGCGAGGTCTTCCAAAATGTCAAACATGCAGCTCTTTCTCTGCTTATATATTCCAACAGAAATGTATTCAGGCTTTACAGATAGACTGATAACCTTTGTGTACATGATAGAAAGAGTTTTAATAATATTGATAAGTGCTCAAGAAATGTCTGTTGAATGGAGTGGATTATCTAGCACCTATTTATCTGCTATCTATCTATTTGCCTATCTATCCATCTATCTGTGTTTTATAGCAACTTTAAAGCAAAATTTCACTATCATTTTTTTCGCCCGCCTCCACTCACCTAAAGATCCTTCAGAAAGGACAGTAGCCTGTGATTACAGTGGAGGGCAGATATTTCTCAAGTATGCTTGGTTCCGCTTACGGTTATGAGAAACACATAGCACAGATCAAAGCGTCTTAGTTGAAGATCCCCTCCTGAGTGACTACATTGCCTTCAGAAAAGTCAGGACACCTTGAAATACCAGGAAAATGAGTGGCAACGTCAGATTAGAAGCAAATAGTAGCAGGAGTCCATGCCAATCAATCAGGCATGAACTAGATCAAGGATCTAAAAGTCCAAGAATGAGCAACTCTACTGAGAGATGTTTCTTTAGCTGTAAAATGGGGTAATAATAATCGTATTTTCTTCAAGTGTTTTCATTAATATTTGAAAAAAGCTCTAATCTGATATTAAAAAGGTGTTATGGAAGAAAAAGATGTATGACATGGTGGGGGTTTGTGAGGGGTGTGGTGGGTGTGGGTGCGTGTTGGTTATTCTCAACAAGCATCCAGTCACAGTTTTTGAAGAAAGTCAGAATTCAAAGGATTTTATTTTCAAAGCTTATTTTAAGAGTGAGAAGAGCTGGCATGATTACGTTTTTTTTATAGAACATTCCTTGAGCTATTTATCAAGGCACAGAATTGAAGAAACATGATAACAGCTGGTAGTGGCTAGGAATTAGTGTACTTAATTAAAAATTAGATGTAGATACTGGCAGCTTTGGTTTCACAAGATACCTGTTCTACCCACTGAAGGGAATTTAAATTCCACTTAGTATAATCAGTACATCAATACATAGAACTGTGTTGTAAGCAGATATTCTGCAGGGAGATGGAAGACCATCTACAGCTGACTAGGAAAACGGACAAAGAACTGTAATTATTTTTATTTAGATTATTTAAGTTATGTTGGTTTTGACTGACTATCAAATTGAGTTCTCATTTTCATATTCGGAGAATTAAGAAAAGTATAGGAAATAAATAAGATTGACTCCTAGAGCTAAAACTGTGCTACAAACCACTGTTAAAATGCTTTTGCATTTCCTTCCAATTTTATTTATGCACATATACATTTAAACTCCTCTTGCAAAGTTATGATTATGATGTGATTATATTATATACTCAGTCTGTGGGTAGGGGTTAAATTTAGCATTGAGTTTATGGATAGATTCAAGGTCAAAGTCATTGCTACAAAACCTTTATTTTATTTTAGTAAATATTTAAGATTTACTACTAAGATTTTTGACCTGCGCAGCTAGAAGGATGGAATGAATGGTCATGAAGATGATGGGTAGTCAACTGGGAAAAAGTGACTTTAAGAGAGCATCATAAGCATATAGTCATATTTCAAGCCATAAGATGAGAATACTAAGAGAGAGACTGTAGATATAAAAGAGAAGAAGAACAAAGTGACTCTGGGGAATGCCAACCAACAGAAGAGTCAGAGAAGTAGCCATTTGGGAGTAAGAAAGCTGGAAGACTCCTGAAATATAGGGAAAGAGAGAGTTCGAAGAGGAGAGAACAATCAATGGGGTCAAATGACGGTGATAGATTGGTTAAGATGGAGGCTGAGATTTCAGATGTGCCGTGAATATATCAACATGGAAGTCCTTGATCACCTTGACAGTAAGAATTTGGGTGAGAGCCTCTTAGAATGGGTATGAGATAAAAATAGGAGGAAAGGAATTGGAGACGGCAAGTAAAGACAAGACTTGGGTTGAGTTTTGCTGCAAAGGGGAACAGTGGTAGCCAGAGGGGAAGCTAGATGAAAGAGAGGTTTATTTTAAACATTGGGGGCATGGCTTGTTTGTATGTTGAAGAAAAAGATCTAGAGAGAGAGAAGAGATTCAAAATAGAGAAGATTTACTGGTGTAATTTATTGAGTTGGAAAGAGACCCTTGGATCTACTAGACAAATGAAATATTTGACTTTAGGTAGGACTATGAATGGTTTATTCATAGTTGACATGAGGGGAGAAAGAAGATATGGACATAGATGCTGGTAGATGGGTAGATATAGTGATAGAACTTGGAAGTTTCCTTCTGATGGACTTCTGTTTTCTTAGTCAAATAGAAGGCAAATTCATTAGCTGAGAGTAACATATACTTTATTTTTTTATAAGGGCAAAATGTGTTGAGCATTTTTTTGATGATTTCTTCCATTGCTTTTCAGCGTAGGAGTTCTCTCCCATATTGAGGTCCATTAAAAATCCCTGTATTTTCTTCAAGGTTTTGAATGTATCAATTTTATGTTTTAATTAATTTTTTTAATGTTTAAAGGAAAAATAATCAAATAAAGAAGATTGTCCAAGTAAGAAACCAAACCCAGAATCCATGAATTAATAATTGATAAATTTTACTATTTAAATATTTATGCATGGCTTACATTCACTATAAACAAAGTTGAAAGACCTATCTAAAACTAATACTGGGTCAGCTGGGCTATACTTGTGACTTATAAAATGTGACAGCATGCCGGTTTTAATTCTAGGCCTCAAGAATCCTTGAGTGCTGCCCTGCTGTCTCTTGGAACTCGCAACTACCATGTGAACAACCCTGGATTGGCCTCCTGGAGGATGAGAGACCACATGGAGGACAGCTCAGTTTCCCTAACTGGGGCTTGAGACGTGTGAGAGAGCACAGATTCCTATGGCTGCATTTGCCTGGAGCCATGTGAGCGAGCCCAGTGAAGACCGGAGAAATATCCAGTTGAGCCCAGTCTAATTCATTATCCTGCAGACTCATGAGCTAGATGAAGGGTTGTTTCTGTTTTAAGCCACTCAAGTTTGGTGGGCTTGTTATGTAAAAAGCTAATTTATACACTTCTTAGAGTAGTATTTCTAAAGGTTGATGAGAGGATAGAAGAGGCTTACATATAATCTTCTCCAGTCCCCAGAAAGAGTTAATTTTATAAGAATAAATACGCAATTAGTCAAATTAAGGCTGATGTTAATTATAAGGGCAAATGTGAGCTTAAGACACTCTTTCCCAAATTGTCCTCTTCCAAGCATTAGTCCAATGAGATTCTTATGAAAATAGGGCTCTCCATGGTGAAAGAGTTTTAAGAAAGGGTGCAAACTACATTCTACCAATGGAGCTTCACAATGTACATTGGCACATAAAGCCTCTAAGAAGTCTTTAGTTCATGGCCTGAAACCTAGTGAATACTCAACAAATGCTCAAGTGCTCATCATCTTTATCTTCATCATCTTCTTCATCCTAATCCTCGCCCTCCTCTGCCTCCTCATCTTTATTATTTCTTGGCTACAAATTAAATCTGCCAGTTCAAATGCTTGAAACTTTATAGTTAATTGATTTCTGTCTTAGATTCTTCTGGTCAGTTGACTTTTAATCTTAGTATAGATTAAAAAATAATTTTATGAAACTAATAAAACTTTTGATTTTGTAATTTTGGATGTTCAAAGAAAAAAATGGACCTTTAGTGGTATGGTGCAAGTTAGGTATACAACACAAATTTCTCCAAAGTGAGTTCTAAGTAGATGCTATTTCTATTAATAGCCTATGGAACTAGAGTTTTGTGAAACACTTCGGGATTCACTACTCTGAGCTGATGATGGCTAAATGGAAAATGTCACACATGAAATACTCTCTGCTCTTTTAAAGACTGCACAAGTCAAAGGTAGATAAAAGTTAATTATCTTACTTCCCACCAAAGAAATAAAGAAGCATGAAACAAAGTTTTCGAGTAACTCTGGAAAGTCCCCTTGAAAACCCACCTGTGATGAATGCTAGTGGTCATGCATTGTAATAATGAATCCTCACAGGGCAAAGAAAGGGACAGCACTTTCTCAGAGTGCAATTTAATCTATAAAAGTAATGACCTTTCTTGAAACAAATGATAACAAAAACAGCTTTCATCTCATGTCTTCTCATTAAGCATTTCTCATTCATTAAAGTCTTCTTTGGCATTTGATTCTCACTGATTATTCAGTCTATAAGTTTTTTCTACCTTTTTACTTGGTAATGAATTGATATAAATTCATTAATTTTTACCTTATAGTCATTTTCTTATTTGATCTAAGCACTAAAACACTTGGTAGTCTTTACTGGTCAACAGAAATGAGAAATGTCCTAGATTTTCTTGTTTACATGTTTCTCCTTCTTGAGCTGCAAGAGCTCAGGATGCAGTCAACTCAACATATCTGGATAATAACAATACAATTTATTTAGATATAATCTCCAATCGATGCTGATCACAAAGATTGTGGAAAGAGTTTATTTCACATTTACCCTAAATTCATATTCTAACAAATACATTTCTATAAGCTTCTGTATTAGTTTGCTAGGGCTGCCATAACCAAGTACCATGGACTTGGTGCCTTAAACAACAGAAATTTGTTTTCTCAAAATTCTGGAGGCTGGAAATCTGAACTCAAGCTGTCAGCAAGGTTAATTCCTCTGAGGCCTTGCTTCTTGTCTTGTAGATGATCATCTTTTCTGTATGTCTTCATATAGTCCTCCCTCCTTACTTGTCTGTGTCTAAATTTCCTCTTCTTATAAGGACACCAGTCATATTGAATTAGGACCCACCTTAAACATCTCTTTAAAGGTCCCATCTCCAAATACAATCACATTCTAAGATACTAGGGGTTATGACTTAAGCATACAAATTTTGAGGGAACAAAACTAAGCATGTAACAGCTTCCTTCTTGGTTTTCCTCCTTAACTGTATTATGTAAGTGCTCTGTTCTCTGCCTTTAAAATACGGATAGTAGGGAGATGATGTCAAGATGATGGCATAGGCCGACTCTGAACACACTGCCTCCTGTGGACACAAATTTATAACTACTCTTGGAACAATTACCCCTGAGAGAGAACTAAAGACTGGGTAAAAAGAACCCCCACAACAAGGGATGGTGCTGACTGAAGTGGAAGAGGCAGAAATTCTTTTCTGGAGGAAAAAAAAGCTGCCTTCTAGTGACAGCACTTCACAGTCATCCAGGAGCAATCTTAAGGTACAAAGTCTTCCCTAGAGGAGTGTAGGGGGGAGCATTACCACAATAAGCAGCTTTTGGACTCAGCACAATCAAGACAAGTGTCATAATATCTGGCTTTGCTGGCTATTGAATACAACAGGGAATACCTCCAGAAAAGCAATCAGATGCTAGGGAAAGAAAAGCCTACTCTTAAAGGGCCCATGCACAAATTCACCCATTTTGGAAAGCAACCCAAAATCACCAGAAAGAAAGGTGTACAGTCATTTGGTGAAAAGAGACTCACTTGATAGGCTCTGGGTGCATCTCTCTGAGAAGTGAGAGCTCCCCAGGGACTGAGACATTGCTGGCAGCCATTATTGTGACTTAGTACAGGCATGCTGGCACAGATGCTGGCACACACCATTAGGGTTCTTCCCCTGGCCTGTTAGCCCAAGGGTCTGCCTCTCTCAATAAAGCACTAATTTAATCCAGCTCAGCCAGGGCAAGCAGCCCACCCTAGGGACTGGCCCCATCCAATAGCAAGCCCTCAGGCAACTTATGGGTCCATGTAGGTGGGGTGCCTGGAACTTCTGCAGCCAGGAGAATGGGTCTGCTTCTGTGGGGCAGGGCATATGTAAGAGGCAGGCCTGCATTGGTGGATTGTGTGGGCCCTCTCAGTGAGGCAACTGAGTCCACTTCAGTGGGTCAAGACACATGCATGAGGCAGGACTGTGTTGATAGGGTGTGTGGTCCTACAGGTGATGGGGTTTGTCAGCTGCAGCAGATTTGTGCTTCTCAAACAGCCACAAAAGGGATCGGCCCCACCTTCCAGAGCCTGAAACAATTGGGCACTCCCCTACCTGGAACTGGCCCCACTTAGCTACAATCCTGAGAGAGCTGACAACAGCCTTGCAGGCCGGAGGTCTACAGCAATTATAAGCCCCTGAGGCTATCAACCAGCCATGCTGGGTGCCTACTCACCTCACAGAAAAAGAGCAAGAGGAATGTGCTATTAGACCTTTCAGCCAACTGTGCTGGGGCTTCCCATGCCAATAAAGTGTCTGAAGAGTCCACAGCTACCACACACAACTGAGCACCCAGTCAGCCAGAGGGACAGCCTAGCCACCCCAGGCACCTGCAGCAAGAGCAACCGTACCACATCAGAAGGACACACATAGCCCACACAGGGGACACTCCTGGAATATTTGGAACTGGTGACAAGAGGGAAGCACATTGCTGGGCCTCATAATGCATCTCTTACATTAGACCACCTGTCCTCAATTGGGAGATGTAGCTGACCTCCCTAATGCATAGATATAAGCACAGAGAAACAGGCAAAATGAGGAGACAAAGGAATACATTCCAACTAAGGGGACAGGACAAAACCCCAGAAAAAGAACCAACTGAAACAGAGATGAACAATCTACCTGACAAAGAGTAGAAACTAAGAATCATAAGAATGCTCACTGCCCTTGGGAGAAGAATGGATGAACACAGTGAGAACTTCAAGAAACAATTGAAAAATATAAAAAAGAGCCAATCAGAATTGAAGAATAAAATACTAGAAATGAAAAATTCACCAGAGGGATTCAGTAGCAGAGTGGATGATACAGAAGAATGGATCAGGGAGCTGGATGAAAGACAAGAGGAAATTACCCAAGTTGAACAAAAAAAAAAAGAAAAATGGATTTAAAAAAAATGAGGAAAATCTAAGGGACCTCTGGGACAATATCAAGTACACTAACATCCATATTATATTTGTCCCAGAAGGAGAAGATAGAGATAAAGGGGCAGAGAATGTATTTGAAGAAATAATAGCTGAAAACTTTCTTAACCTAAGGAAGGAAACAGACATCCAGGTACAGAAAGCAGAGAGAGCACCAAACCAAATGACTATTATAATCACCTTCAGATTATTTTTAAAGAAAATTTTGGTCTTCCTCCAGATGTTCACCCATAGGTTTTAACTCTATGTTGATTAATGGGCTGACCCAGGACATTTCCCTTCTAGAATAAAAGGACCAGGATGCAATGGGAAGCTATGTCCACTCCAGATTTAGTTAACCTGGCACATCAATTCTCGTGCACTCTAGATGAATCTAAAAGAAAGAAAAGACCACTAAAATTCTGAATCTTCAACTCCAGCAAATGAAGGCCCCTAAAGAAGCCAAAAACCTCCTCGTTTCTGCTCTTATTGCAAAGATCCAGGACATTGGAAAAGAGATTGTTACAAATTTTAGCACTTCAGGTGCCTTCAGCCCTCTAACTAGCCTTTCCAATGTCTTCCAAATTCTCAATGATAAGGTTCCAAGAAACTGCAGGAGCTCTTCACAATCCTTTATCTTAATCAGCTTGGAGAAACATTTCTCCAGATTGGACATGAATCTCTTCCTGTCCTAATGGACACCAGAGCCACACTCTTGGTGCTCAACCCCGTGACTATAAAGCAGCCCCTGCCTCGGAGACCTAAAACAGTTCAGGTAGTAGGGGTCTCTAATAATCCTTGATGAGTTTCTGTCTCCATCCTGGAATAGGTTGTTTAGGCCCTTTGAGAGATGTGCACCCTTTTCTCCTTAGTTCCTCCACTCTTATTCATTTATTAGGCTGAGACTTTTTGGAAAAGTATCATGCCAGAATTTCTTTTCCCTAAAAGGGGGAAATAACTCTAGCATTTGACAGTAGCCATCAAAACTGCCAATCAGGTTAATTAAATGAGCCTTTGACATCCTTTCTTCGCTCCATCTCTGATGGCACTAGAGCTGATTCTGGAAACATTGATCATTTGCCCTATTGAACCAGCTACCACCCTCCGTATTGGCAAAATCTTCAACTGATGTTGGTAAAATTCACAGCACACCTCCCATCAAGATTCAAATAGATCCCTCAAAGTCTCTCCCCAGAATGAATCAATACCCTATAAGTAAGGAAGCCCTTCAATGTATAAGGCCCATAATAGAGAATTACGAGGCTCAAGGCCTCATTGTCCCTTGTACTAATCCCTGTAATACACCTATTTTACCTGTGAGAAAACCCAAGGGCCAAGAGTGGAGGTTTGTCCAGGATCTCCAAACAACATTGTTATCCCTCGACACCCTGTAGTTCCTAACCTCATACACTGCTAACATCTATCCCCACTGGAAGCAAATTTTTTACAGTAATTGACTTATGTAGTACATTCTGTAGCATTCTGGTTAATGAAGCTAGCCAATACCCTTTTCCTTCACTTGGGAAGGAAAACAATTCCCCTGGACAGTAATGCCTCAGGGTTTTGCTGAGAGCCCTTCTTATTTTTCACAAATCCTGAAGGCTGATCTGGATGCTATAAAGTTCCCTCAGGGTTCTAGTTTGTTGCAACATGTGAATGATTTGCTTCTTTGCTCTCCCTCCCAAGTCTCCTCACAGGAAGTTAACATCCACTTGCTAAAGCTTTTAGCCTTAAAGGGACATAAGGTTGCCAAGGGAAAATTGCAGCATGCCCAAACCCAGCTTCAATATTTAGGGCATATGATATCAGAACAAGGGCTACACCAAGATCCAGAGCGCCTTCATTAATTTTAAATTTCCCAAAACCCAAACTAGGAATGAACGGTGAGGTTTTCCTGGGCTAGCTGGCTTTTGCTGCAATTGGATTCCAAATTTCTGTCTTATGACCAGACCTCTGCATGTTTTACTAAAGAACAACAACCTGACTCAATTTTATGGGAAGAACTGAATAACATAGCTTTTAAAACCTTAAAGGAGAATTTGATGAACCCTCCTGCCCTTGGACATTCTAATTATCAGATTCCCTTTTTCCTTTTTGTATATGGAAAGAAAGGGAATGCCTTGGGGTACTCTTCCATAAACTTGGGGACCACAATGGAACCAGAGGGTGTTATGGCCAGCAACTGACTCTGTGGCACGGGGATACCTCCTTGTCTTAGAGCCATTACTGCCACTGCCCTTTTGGTTAAGGCCACCAAGAAAATCACTGTGGGACCCCCTAACCATTTTTGTACATCATACAGTAGAAGCCCTCCTGAATTCTCATCACATTCAACATTTTTCAGTCACCCACCTCACCTCATAAAAAATCCTTTTGTTAACTACTCCGCACGCAACTATTGTAATCACTTTAACCTGCTTCTCTTCTCCCCTCTGTTACCAATGAAGTCCTTCACAACTCATAACACTGACGAATCACCTCTTAATTCCTCTAGGTGATCTGCAGGAAACTCCTTTGGGTAATGCCAACTTCATGGTTTACTGATGGCTCTTATTTAAAAGGGGACAATGGCAAATTGTGCTGGGTATGCAATTGCAACTCCTTTTGATATCATTGAGGGAGCACCTTTACCTATAGCTACTTCGACCCAACAGGCTGAATTACATGCTCTTACACTTGTACTTTAGCCAAGGGCAAAACTGCCAATATTTATACTGATAATAGATATGCTTTCAGAGTAGTTCATGATTTGGGAATGTTGCGGAAGCAACACGGCTTTCTTACTTCTGGTGGAAATAAAATTTAAAAGGGCCCTTATGTTCAGGAATTTAGATGCTATACTTTTACCTGCCATTGTAGCTATTATTAAGATCCAGGGCATTCTAAATGTGACTCTCTGGAAGCTAAAGGAAATCACCTTGCTGCTATTACTGAAAGGAATACAGCCCTTAAAGGAATCAACAACAGCCAAACCTCTGTCGTGGTCCAAAGGGATATTTCCCCAAATGATAACTTAGAAAAACTGGCTAGAGAGGCCCAAAAATTGGCCTCAGAAGAGGAAAAACAAGAGTGGAAATTCAACAATTGTTAGTTTGATGAAAAGAGAAAGCCCCTGCACGGACCAAATAACAACCCAGTCCTACCAGAGACTGTAAAATTCCCATTCCTAACCACTGTACATGTATTACACTATTGGTCTAGTGACAAAATGATAGTATTCGTGAATCAACATTGGTGTGTAAAATTAACAAGGCTGCAGAAAGTGCCTACCTCACTTGTCTCACTGTCCAAAATACAACCCAGGGAAGCCTGTTTGTCCTGCTCCCAGAATTTTAAACTGCCTAATGGACCATTTGAGGTTTGGCAAATGGATTTCATACAACTTTCCCTGTCTCATGGATATAAATACGTTTTAGCCAGGGTCTGTATGTTTTCTCACTGGGCTGAAGCCTTCCCTTGCACATAGGTTACTGCCTCCTCTGCGGCCAAAGACCTTTTGAAAGGATTATCCCTACCTGGGGAACTCCGCTCAAACTTCACAGCCATCGAGGAACCCATTTTACTAGTCAGGTGCTTTGACAAGTCTGTGCTATTTGGCCTGTTTTACTACACTTTCACTGTGCTGACCACCCTCAATCCTCTTGTTTAGTCGAACACACTAATGACATTATTAAGACTCAACAGGCAAAATTTGTAGAGACCCTCCAAATACCTTGGCCAAAAACCTTGCCGTTGGTCCTTCTAAATCTCAGGTCCACCCCCTTCAGAACTCATAAACTCTCACCCTTTGACATAGTCACAGGATGCCCAATGCACTTAGCTCCTGCCTCTCTTGACCCATAGCTGATAAAAGGAGATATCCTCCAGCATGGCAAAGTCCTAATTGCTTCTATTAAACATAACCACGTTTTGGTGGAGCAATCTTTCACAGTGTGTTCCAGGGAGATGAGGACCTTAAGCATCACATCTTGAAACCTAGAGATTTCATCTGCTGGAAAAGACACCTCCAGAAGGACTCTCTTCAACTTTGCTGAAAAGGCCTCTATCAGGTACTGTGAACTAACCCTTATGCTGAAAAACTCCAGGGAAGAGACTTGGATTCACGTGACGCATCTAAAGAAATCACCCACCCTGCCTGGATCTGCACATCATCTTGTGACCTGAAAGTAAAAATTTTCTGGAATTGAAGCAGATGACATCTGATGAGACAGCTTTCCCAAGATGTTCAGACCAGATCTGTTGGAAGCTGGTCTGCCAAACCTTTGATGATGACATAACGCTTCAGATGATCTCCAATGCCCGTGACCTTGATAACATGAACTTTAGATAAGAAAAATCCCTGAGGGTTCTCCCTCCTACTCCTCCTTGTTACTCAAATGTGGTCACAATAGGTTTCTAATCTATGCACTTTCCCTCTGAAGTGGGACATGACACACAGGAAAGTTTCCTTCTGGCATCAAGGGACAAAACTCTGCTGAAATCAGAAAAACCTGACTCTTGATGAGCAGTGCTTTCAGAGAAAGATCTCAATCCAAAGAGAGAAATATGGAAATTAATCAACAAAAGTCTCATTACAGAGGAGTCAGGAGGCCAAAAGGGGGAGCTCTCAAGCCTGTTTCAATAAGAGAGCCCAACAAGAAGAAGAAAGGCTTCCACTTCTTGACTGGCAAAAAGCTCAGCCAATGAGAGAGACTGTACAGCTCAGCTGATGAAAAGCCAGGCACCTCAAACTCTTTGTTTACAATAAGCCCTCCCAACTTCTTGTTCCCCCCTATAAGAGAGTTTCTCCTCTCCTTTGCTGCCAGAGATTTGCATGGGCTTGCCATGACTGCAGACGCCAAATCACAATTCTTTCCTGATCCCAAATAAATCTACTTTTGCTGGAGAAATAACTGGCAGCTATTTGTTTAAGGTCAACACTTTACTAACTGGTTTATATTTTATATTTCTCATAAATCCGTATTCCCCATAAGGTTGTTGAAAGGATTAAATGAGATAATGGAAGCAGTGCACCGTAGAGGTCCTTGGCACACTGCAGTACTGGACAAGCAGTAGCTGTTATAAGTCTTAACCACGTCCAGAGTAATAATTGTTGTAACTATTAACCACGTGAACAAATATTAATAAATAAATAAATTTTAAATAAATTATTTTTATTACTGAAATAATACCAAATAAAATTATTTTAAATAAATTAATTAATGTTAATAAATTAACACTTATTAATTATAAATGTTATAATTATTAACCACATCCAGAGTTCATTGTTATTCTTCTTAACTCTCACATGCTTTGTGTTTAGTCCCAAAAGTGAACGTGAATATTTATTAAACCATTGTATTATTGTCATTAAAAATGATTAACCAAAGAAATATACCCTTTGCACTCAGAAAAAGGAATGACAACTCTATAAATATACTTTTTGTAAAGAGTTCTTAGGCTTAAGGCTCAGTGCTTAAGCTTTGGAGGTTATTTATTAGGTTATGCACACAATTTCTGAAAGGCCAGCAAGTAACCTCATAAAAAATATCAATTGATCCAAGATTTGCTCACAAAATAATAAATTGGTCCCTAAAAAAGTTTCCAAATACTTCCATGTATTAGATAGCAAAAATATTTTATAAAATAACCAAATTATTTTGGTTTTGAAGTGTACCTATTGAGAAAATATATATATTTATAATTTTATTTTTTAAATAGTTTGATGATAATATTCATGATCAAAATAAATTATATGGATAACGTAAACCTTCCAAATATTATAATTTTTAATTTATAATAAAATTGCCTTTTAAAAATATCTTGGAATCTCTTTATTTCATTTTATAATATAAAGGGGCAAAAGAAATAAATATTTCTGGGCTTTTATAAAGAAAGCTATTACTAAGCTTTTCTACCATCAAAATGGAAAGAATTACATCTAAATATGTATTTTGGATGTTTTATTTGCCTCTAATTTCTAAACACAATGATGCCATTTGTTTTTACGTAACTTCTACTGAATTGAAATGATATTTATGATAAAGTAAAACTCACTCTAAAGGCAGTACAATCATTCTCAGAAATGTGAAATCATTCCTTTTCTTTGTGCTTAGATTCCTTTAACGAGCTTCAATCTGCAGTTTACTCATCTTTTTAATAGTAGAGACTTTGAGGAATGAATGAAAATAATTGTGTATCTAGTAAAAGAAAAATTGAGCAGGAGGTACTAAACAATCATGTATTTATTTAGTTAAATACACAATTTCTTTTACCAAAAATTCTCTAGACAAATGAAAGGAATTAGGATGGTTATCTGGCAAATTTTCTATGAATTCCCTGGCAACTATGTTTGGCATTAGCAGAGATTTGTCACAAAAATACAAATATTGTTCCATATCTTTAGCATTCTAAGAACAGAGTAAGGAAAATGCAATGAAAGAGATGATTCTAAAGTTATACGTTAAATTTCTATCTCTATCAGAATCTTTATTATTTCCACTATAAGAAATATCATTCTTTGTTAGGAAAAAAAAAAAGAATCCAGGGTATCTTTTCTTGAAGGTAAAGAGAAGTATTAACAATCCCTTAAATGCAGACTCTCTGTAATCATCCCTTTTTAAATGAGCCTTACTGTATACAGCAATGTCAGCATGTTATCTTGTAAAGAATGATAAAATTATGCATCCTACTTACTGAATTATTAATGGTGTTTAATTTCTCCAACACTCACTTTTGATTTAAGAGTCATAATCAGAAATGTGTTTGCTAATTCCCAAGAACAAATATGGAAAAATTAGCCAAGAAACTTCCCTTGTCCTACTCTAAGGGTCTATCTCAAACCAAGTATGTTATTCAGAAAAACTTTGGGAAATGAAAAGAGTAGCCTTGAGTTTTTAATGCAGAGTGGTAGAGAAGAAATGGTGTTTTGAGAACACCAAAGAAGTGGAGCAAAATGCTTTGAAGTGCAAACATCACATTTTAGACAGATACTTACCACCCCAGAGTTTACCAGAAAGGGTAATCAGAATTTCATACTGAGTTTCAATTATACACTTAACATGAATATTAGAACACTTTCTCAAAGTGGCCAAAGGCAATCCTTTCATTGCTGGCACTGGCATTGGTTTAACTAAAGCAAGAAAAGAATAAGATGGCTGCATTGTTTTTAAAAGACAAATAATTCGATGCATCAACTAACGATAGAACCATCTCTTGAAAATAAAGGGTTTCCCATAAAAATCTTAGTGCTTGTGTGACTTTACTTAACCTCTATTCCTACAAGTGTATGTGCAAAATGATTTTTCTGTTTAAAAGAGCAAAATCTGACTAATTTCAGCCCCAAAGGGGGGATTTATTGTAACCTACAGGTGCTCAGAGTCAAAAAAAAAAGAGGAAACTGTCAGGCCTCGGGAAGCAGGATATCAGGGTAGCTTTGAAGAGCTCAACAGGACTAACACAGACCACCTGTGGACTCCTACTATGAGAATATTCAGCTTCAGTCTCCTCATGCCCTCATGTGTCTCTGTTCAAAATTTATATCATTGGTGGGAGAGCCTGGTAGTGTAACGGTTAAGTTCGAGTGCTCTGCTTTGGAGGCCGGGGGTTCACCAGTTTGGATCCCAGGCGTGGACCTACAGACTGCTTACCAAGCCATGCTGTGGCAGGTGTCCCACAGATAAAATAGAGGAAGATGGGCACGGATGTCAGCTCAGGGCTAATCTTCAAAAAAAAAAATGTATATCATTGGCAGAGAACTCATCAGCCCTTACTTGGGACGTGAGTATAGCCCTGTGTAAGCTTGGGGGCTTATGGGAATGGGAACAGGATTGGGGAAGGGAGCAGAGGGAGAGACAATAGTTATATCAGGATACCAGTGTGGCAGTCTCACCAGATCACATGGAAGGAAGCTGGGCAGTTCTTTCAATGAGAGGAGAGTTCTTTCTCTAGAAGGGGGAAGATGCTAAAAGGCCCCTACCCCTCTCCCTTAAAAAGAGAAAAAAATATAACTACCTGCACAGTGACAAGAACATAGTGAGTACTCAATAAACATTAATCCTAGTCATATATTTGGATACACTCTGGCTTATTAACAGGCCTCGAGTAAACTAAATAAACTCAACAATACATTCAACCTAGAGTGTGTCTTATTTGTGCCCTTGAAAAAACTGTCTTTTACGCATTTCCATCTTAATTATTTTTCAGTTTCTCTATGATTCATGAGAAAACAATCATTTTCTTCTAGCTTAACTGGAAATGAGAGGCAAGGACTTCCTTCTGAGCAAGGTCAAAGTTAGGCAGAAATGTATCGGCTGTTGTATTCATCTTCAGTGCACGAGCTGCACAGAATTCTTCTGGACTCAGTCCACTTTCAGACATAATTCTCCTTAACAATTCCACCCACATGGTGAGGATCTTCCTGCTCTCATCATCCAGCCCTTATCAAAACTCTCATGGATTTGACAAGTGAACCATCTTACTGGTGCTCTATAAGGTTGTCGCCATTTGGGAGAAAGAATTCCTAGGAGAAAAAGACATTGACACAAATAAGAGCCTGCTCTAATACAAGCCATTCTCCTTGCCTGCAAAATCAGTATGAGATTCAGATCCTCCCTCCCAAGTAATGCTGTTTTGAGTTGTTGATCTGTCAACCCCTCCACACCTTATTTTCGGAGTCCATCGCTGTATGACAGCACTCACATACATTATTCAATTGGAATTCTGCTATCAGGCTAGTCCGGGTCATGCCCTCTGTGTTTGTTCCCTTATATTTTATTGCTGTTTTCTTCTTGCCTTCCTTCCCTCCTTCTTTCCTTTTCTTTTTAACTAGGCACAGAAAAATGCTATGCAAAATCTGAATTTAACAAGGATGCAGTAGAGTGTAATAAAATCATTTAAAGAGGTGAGTTTTATAGCTTCTACACCTGAGTCAGTCACTAACTAGCCTTGGGATGAGAACAAATCTCTTAACCTTCCTGAGCCTCAGTCTTCTCATCTCTAAATAGAGAAGATTGTTTAAAACAACAATTCACTAATGTCCCCCTCACCCCAGACAGTTCTGTGCCAAGCAGTGTATCAGAATTTCCTGCCTGGCTTTGGTGGCAGGGTGTTCCTTTAAAATTACACAAGTCCTTTATTACCCTGCCAAGGTCCTATGAGGTCCCTCCCTGTGCTCTCTTCCTGAGAATCCCGTCACTGGTCACTCAGTGTTACTGATGGAGTGTGTTGCCTCCTTCAGGAGCGCCGGGGCAACGTCAAGTTTGGGAACCACTGGTCTGGATCATCTCAAAAGTCCCTTCCAGCTCTAACACCAATTCTAAGTAAGTTTGAGTTGATCATATTCTTTTATCTCTAAGGATAAATCAAGAACTCTTCTCACTCCAAGAGAAGAATATATGCCAGGGGCATATAATCAGGCCGCTGTACCAAGGAGTGCAGCTTTTAGAGGGGAAATGAGTTGTAAATAGTACAGGACCAGGACAATTCCTTTAAAAATTGCTCTCTGTATGTGGCTTTGCTCTTCTATTTTTCTGCTTTTTGTGCAGTAACAGCTCTCCCTGCATTTGGAAAGCAGAGTGGGACCAGGAAAGGGTCTAGAAAAATGAAGGCATGGGCTAAGCTTCTCATGGACCATTATACTGCACCCATGGAATAACACAGCTCAGCTAGGACCTCAGGGCTGAAATGCAAGTGAATATAAAGATTATGCATCTGACTGGTGTGCATTTTCTGCATTTATTCCCTAGAAGCCTAAGAAGCATACCAACCAATGGTTGGGTCAAGGATTGAGCATCGCAGATAACCTAGGAAACACAACTTTAAATGGAATACTAACCAGTTCTGATTTTTAACTGCTAGAATCATGACTGGTTAAGAGTTTTTAAATCATGAGAAAGGGAGCTGCATCATTTGGATTTCTTGACGATATTCAGATGTTAGAACTCCTTATAAGAAAGTCTGCAGTGGATAAAGAGTTTGGAGTAGTTTTCCCCTGAATGATGCATAACATGCCACCAAATTGTCCATAAAATGGCACTCTTTAATAATAGCAAACTAGTTGTTTATTATTTACTCTAATTTTTATTCACTACTAGTTCTAGGATTATAGGGAGCAATTATGCTTGCAATTAAGGCTGCGTCTGCAACAAAGATCTGTTTAGAGAAAAAAGCATGTTTGAATTTGGCAAATACTTGCTTACTTTAAAAACAATTGTTTAGGAAGTAGGTGGTATAGTTGGTCTGTATTAAGTATTTTTTTCCTCCAAAATAATTTGTACTGAAAATCAATTAAGTTTAAACAAGATTTACTTTCACCTACTATGGATAAAGTATGGTAATCAAGATATATTGATCACCTTGAAGAAATTTAGAATATGGCAAGAGAAACTGAGTTAAAAGATATCTTATGTACCATGTCTTATGATAGGGGTATGGATAAATATTTTGGAGTCACTGTCATGCTAGAAATGGTCTATCTTAAACATAAAATGTAATACTTCCATATTAAAGTTCAAATCTTTTGTGTAACATAAAAGATTTTTTCTCATCTGGCTCATACGTGCATTTCCAATGACTTCCTCTTGTTTCAGTTTACAACCTGGGAACATTAACTTACATGGAATTTCTAAAGATGGGCCATGTTCGCTCATTCTTCAATTCATGCCTGTTTGTTTATTTGTTTATCTGTCTGTTTCCCAGTTAGACTGTAAGGGCCTTGTGGGGAGACTTTATGGATCCTCGTGGCCACGCACCTGACACAGAACCTGGCATATAATTGGCATCCATAAAGATTTATGAAATTAAACTGAGTTAATGGTTTATTTTCCATGAGACCTTGCAAGCAGAAATCTTTTCTTCTCTTCAGTGCTCTCACAGTATTTTATTCTTTCTACCATTTTATTCTTTCTTCTCTTTATCACGTAACTGTGGAGGATAAAGTTGATGCCCTTTTTTCTCTCCTCTCCTTTCACCATCTCCTTTCACAGGGCTCACTGCCTACTGGTGTCAAATATGTTAACTGAATTAATTATAAATAGCCTAGGGGCTGATCAAACACCTTAGCCAGTAATATCAATGGGTGGCATCTTAATTATTTTTCCTAATTATCATTTTTTAGTGCTCCCAAGATTTCAGACACTATAGTTGATGCCATGAAATGTTAAGTCTCATAGTTAACGTCTCTTTTAGTGTGAAAAGTAGCAAAAGTAGTCAAGTATTTAGAAGGTCAAACAATAAAATAAAGATATATAACAAGTGTTCAATAAAAAAGCACCTCTTAACTAAGTGATTTTCTCAGAAATATACTCATCAGAATTTGACTTTCTAGAACTTTCTTGTTGCTATGAAGATGATTCCAGGCATGAATGGTGGGAAATAAGCACCGTCACCAGATTCTTCCCTCCAGCCCAGCACTCCTGTCATCGTGGGTTGCAGTCCCTTCCTTCCTGTTACACCCAGTTCTCAAAGATGCCAACTTCTATTTAAGGTGCTGCATATTTTCTTCCCCTGGCTGCCTCCATTTTCCACCACCCCAATCACCACAAAATTTATGAAAATGAACAATAAACAAAAACTTTGGAATGATACCTCCTACTTTCTACAGTTCTTTTAAAACAATCAGACAAACATAAGGAACATAATTAGCTAGTTCATTGTGATAGGCTTTTTGAAATGTGGTTTTTATCTACCACTTAATTGACACCAAATATTTGAAACTTTTTGCTTATTGGTGAGCACTCCGGAATACTTCCCTCCAAATTCTAACCTTGGCATCTTACTTGGGCAATTATTAAACCTAAGAATTGCAAAGAATATCTAGGCTTTCCTTTTTGAAACTGACTTGATAATGGCAAGACAAGGGTCTACCTCATGTTTTTTGTTTGTTTGATTGATTGATTTTCATTTGTGTAGGTGGCTTTATCTAGTGTCTGACAGTATAACAGGTATTTGGACATAGATACCTGCATTTTCTGAGTAGCTCACAAGCTGTCCGACATTAAAACCCAAGTTGTGATTCAGTGACAAAAATATGTTTTAAAAGTCTGTCTTCTTTCCTACTTGGGAAAATTCCAGGCTGAACTACTTGGCTTTAAAATAATTATACAGTACTTTTCAAAAAATTATTTCTGGCCTCTGTATTGAAGACATCGTGATTCAATTAAGGAAGAAATATTCACCATCTATTTTTCAGTGGAGGGAAAGATTCATTAGATCATATCTATATATGCTTTGAGCACTTCAGTGGCCAAGAAATATATTGTAACAATTTCATTAATATTCATCATTGTCCACATTAGAATGTTTGCATAAGCTTGATGTTCAAAATAAACTATTTTAAGGCTGAAATCAAGCCATATACATCTAGTGGCATACTCTGAAGCAAATTCTACTAGTATGTTCTTGAAGCAAAGAAATTTCAGCTGATCATAGCAACATAACTTTAAAACACTGAATTTCACTGAAGCTTTTCTCTCTCAGATTTACTTTTGAGCCCAAACTAAGCAAGATAAATTAGATACCCAAAGGTGTTTTTCTGAGAAAATTATCAGAAAATGAAAAATAGAGGTAAGCTTGCCATGGCCTCAGCAACGTTAACTGGAGCATCACTACTGCTGTCTCCTAAATTAGATTTTCAGCGAGATCTGCTACTGCTATTCAGGGCTTGGCCTTGGTACATCATGTGCCATGGAACTGCACACAGCAGAACAAGCAATTAGATCAGCTCAGGGGGATGTGTGATTCTGTACTAAAGTTGTTATGTTTGGACTATAAACAATATTAAATGGTAGATCATACGCTGATCCTGAATTTGGTTTCTTTAAGGCACTCTATTTTATTTTGATCTGGAGGCAGCATTGCATCTGCAGAATGGTTCTTGGGGGACTGGGAATTGGATCAAATAAGAATCACCTGGGAAGTTTGGCTTGACAAGTGGTGTGTATGTCCATACCCGGGATCTGAACCAGCGAACCCCAGGCCTCTGAAGTGGAACGTGCAGACTTAACCACTGTGTATGGGCCAGCCCCTATAAACGTTTTCTTAACTGTATTATATGATGGGATTCTTTTCTGCTGGGAAACAGGAAAAATGTGAAAATGTTCTGATGTCCTTGAGAGATCATTTACTAAAATAGAGAAAAGCCTAGAAAATGAGTAGGCCTGAAATGCCTATTCTAAAACCCAGAGGCAATTACTGAATTACCAGATCTGGCATCTGATTTTATTTATTTAACTTTATGAATCCATAATGATGACTCTTTCACTGATAATTTTACTACACCTATATTCTTCAGACCCAGTTTAGTAATGAGAAATAGAAAAGGCACAAGGAGAAAATGAAACCCTGAAGATAAGAAAAGGAAGGAGAAAAGTTAACGATGGAGAGGTTTTGTCAATGACCTCCAGCCAAAGACCACCAGCAATGCACTAGAGTTGAACAGGTTGAATGACTCATAGCAACAAAGGAAAATGCTCACCATGGAGGAGGGCAGTGGGAAAGGACATCTCAGTAAAATGGTGTTAGAAAGGATTGGGGCTTGTGTTATATGATTTGGGGGAAGTTTCAAGGACTCAGGTCTTTGTTCTGAAGTGATACTGTCAGGAACTGGCACTATTATTATGATTGGGTAACTAAATAAATCTCTAGAAAGAGAGAAAACTAGACAAAAGCTAAAGTTGTAAGTAAGTAACTTTTTTCAGTTTTCTATTGGCCAATCATTAATATCAGCCAGGATAGGGCAATGTTAGGTCATTTTTGATGCTTGGTTACTATTCACATTTTTGTCTCTATTCAGACCTGGTTCTAGAGTGATCTTACTTTTGCCTTGATCCATCACAGTCATAGTGGCTTTGTTTGGTCGTAGTGTTTTGTAAAATTGTTTATACTCAACAGGAGAAGGCTAGCAGTGAGTGCCCGTCCTAGCCCCTAGTGGCCAGGAATGCTAATCTCTCTCTCACTACGAAGTGATACTGGTAAGAAGTGGTGATTTGTCCACCTAAATAGTAATAGTTTATAAGAGTAAATCTAACGTAGAGAGAGCACTTATTATATGGCAAGCACTACTAATTACTTTAGTGCTATTCCATTTAATCTTACAAACAACTCTATGAGGTAGCACTCTATTTGTCCTCATTTGTCGCAAGAAGAAACTCAGTCATGAAGAGCTTGAGTTCCTTGTCCCGGGTCATAGGGCCACTAGGCTGTGGAGCTGGTCTGTTTGATTTCAAACCCTAGATTCTAAAACACAGTGTCATGCTCCCACGAACAAACAAGTGAATTAACATTCTGTTTCCATGGTCAGCTTCAATATTTTGAAAAAGCAATTTTTTTGTGGTTAATTATTTTCCAAGGGCCTTGCTCTCCTCCCTGATGCTCTTCTGAGCCCTCCATCGCTAAAGCAATTTATAACTTGTACCATGGCCACAGTGTGCAAGATGCAAAAGAGGAAGACCAATTTGTGTAATTCTATGTAAAAATTGGCCTAAAAAGTAGGGTTGCTAGATTTAGAGTGCTGGCACATGCAGGCACACACACACACAAATATAGGATGCCTAGCTAGCTTTGAATTTCAGAAAAATAGCTAATACCATATTTTGGATAGGTATGCCCCAAATACTGCATGGGACATACTTATCCTAAAAGATTATTTGCTGTTTATCTGAACTTAAAGTTATGGACAGCTAATTTTTGACAAAGGAGCTAAGAACATGCAATGGAGAAAGGAGAGTCTCTTCAATAAATGATGTTGGGAAAACTGGACAGCCACGTGCAAAAGAATGAAACTAGACCATTATCTTAAACCATATGCAAAAATTAACTCAAAAAATATTAAGGGCTTGAACGCAAGACCTGAAACCATAAAGCTCCTAGAAGAAAACACAGGCAGTGTGCTCTTTGACATCAGTCTTAGCAATATCGTTTGGATATGTCTCCTCAGGAAAGGGAAACAAAAGGGAAAATAAACAAGTGAGACTACATCAAACTAAAAAGCTTCTGGCGGAAAAGAAACTATCAACAAAATGAAAAGATAACCTACCAATTGGGTGAAGATATTTGCAAATCACATATCCAATAAAGGGTTAATATCCAAAATATATGAAGAAGTCATACAACTCACCAACAACAAAAAACAAACAACTCCGTTGAAAAAATGGTCAAAGCATCTGAACATTTTTCCAAAGATATACAGAGAGTCAAAAGGCACATGAAAAGATGTTCAACATCACTAATTATTAGAGAAATGCAAATCAAAACTACGATGAGGTGTCATCTCACACCTGCAAGAAAGGATATTATTAAAAAGACAAGAAATAACAAGTGTTGGAGAGGTGCAGAGAAAAGGAACCCTCATACACTGCTGGTGGGAATGTAAATTAGTGCAGCCACTATGGAAAACAGCATGGAGATTGCTCAAAAAATTAAAAATAGGCTACCATAAGATCCAGCTATTGCACTTCTGGGTACTTATTCAAAGAACACAAAAACACTAATTTGAAAAGATGTGTGCACCCCTATGTTCATTGAAGAATTATTTACAATAGCCAAGTCTTGACAACAATCTAAGTGTTCATCGACAGATGAATGGATAAAGAATATGTGATATATACATAAAATGGAATACTACTCAGCCATGAAAAGATGAAATCTTGCTATTTGCAACATGGATAAAACTTGAGGATATTATGCTAAGCAAAATAAGTCAGATGGAGTCAGATAAATACCATATGATTTCACTCATATTTGGAAGATAACACAACAACAAAAACAACAAACAAACACATAGGTACAGAGAACAGATTGGTGATTACCAGAGGAGAAGGGTAGTGTAGTGAAAGGGATAAAAAGGGGACATTTGCAGGGTGACGAATGAGAACTAGACTTCTGGGGCTTAACACGATATAGTCTGTACAGAAGTCAAAACATATGACGTACACCTGAAATTTATATAATGTTATAAACCAATGTTACCTCAATTAAAAAAAATAGCTAAGTGTCCTGCATTTTAACTGGCAGTCTTACCCTAAAAGTTTAGTGAAACTTAAAATTTTCAACCATGAAATTAACTTCCTTTTGCCATCTTCCTTGCCATGAGAAGAAAGAGATAATTTACGTACTCCTTCAGGCTGAACATTTTACCATACTTATTTCTGTATTCCACACATTAGGCATAGGTAGTCTTCAGATACGTATTTTATTTGTTGAGGTCAAAATAACTTATAACATTGTGAAATTTCAGTTGTCCATTGCTATTTGTCTGTCACCATATATATGTGCCCCTTTACCCCTTATGCCCACCCTCCAACCCCCTTCCTCTCTGGTGACCACTAATTTCTTCTCTTTGTCCAGGTATTTGTTTATCTTCCACAGTGAAATCATATGGTGTTTTTCATTTTTTCTCCGGCTTAGCATAATACCCTTAAGTTCCAGTGATGTTGCAAATGGGACGATTTTGTCTTTTTTTAGGGCTGAACAATATTCCATTGTATATATATACACACCACATCTTCTTTATCCATTCATCACTCGATGGGCGCTTGGGTTGCTTCCATATCTTGGCAATTGTGAATAATGCTGCCATGATCATAGGGGTGCATAGTCTCTTTGAATTGCTGATTTCAAGTTCTTTGGATAAATACTCAGCAGTAGGATAGCTGTGTCATACAGTATTTCTATTTTTAATTTTTTGAGAAATCTCCATACTGTTTTCCATAGTGGCTGCACCAGTTTGCATTCCTACCAGCTGTGTATGAGGGTTCCCTTTTCTCCACATCCTCTCCAACATTTGTTGTTTTTTGTCTTGGTAATTATAGCCATTCTGACAGGTGTAAGGTGATATCTCATTGTAGTTTTGATTGGCATTTCCCTCATGATGAGTGATGTTGAACATCTTTTTATGTGCCTATTGGCCATCTGTATATCTTCTTTGGAAAAATATCTGTTCATAGCCTCTGCCCATGTTTTGATCAGGTTGTTTGTTTTTTTGTTGTGTGAGTTCTTTACGTATTTTGGAGATTAACACCTTGTCAGATATATGATTTGCAAATATTGTCTCCCAGTTGGTGGGTTGTCTTTTCACTTTGTTCCTGGTTTCCTTTGCCTTGCAGAAGCTCTTTAGTCTGATCAAGTCCCATTTGTTTATTTTTTTCTTTTGTTTCCCTTGCCAGAGTAGACATGGCATTTCAGAAGATCCTTCTAAGACCAATGTCAAAGAGTGTACTGCCTATATCTTCTTCCAGGAGATTTATGGCTTCAAGGCTTTCCTTCAAGTCTTTAATCCCTTTTGAGATAATTTTTGTGTGTGGAGAAAGATAATGGTCTACTTTCATTCTTTTCCATGTGACTGTCCAGTTTTCCCAACACTATTTATTGAAGAGATTTTTCTTTCTCCATTGTGTGTTCCTAGCTCCTTTGTCAAAGATCAGCTGTCTGTAGATGTGTGGTTTTATTTCTGGGCTTTCAATTCTGTTCCGTTGATCTTTGTGTCTGTTTATGTACCAGTACCATGCTGTTTTGATTACTATAGCTTTGTAGTATATTTTGAAATCAAGGATTGTGATGTCTCCAGCTTACTTCTTTTTTCTCAGGATTGCTTAGGTCTTCAGGATCTTTTGTTGCCCCATATGAATTGTAAGATTCTTTGTTCTGTTCCTGTGAAGAATGTTATTGGGATTCTGATTGAGATTGCATTCAATCTGTAGATTGCTTTGGGTAGTATGGACATTTTAACTATATTTATTCTTCCAATCCATGTGCATGGAGTATCTTTCTATTTTTTTGTGTCATTATCAATTTCTTCAATAATGTCTTGTAATTTTCATTCTATAGGTTTTTCACCTCCTTGGTTAAATTTATTCCTGGATACTTTATTCTTTTTGTTGCAATTGTAAATAGGATTTTATTCTTGAGTTCTCTCTTAGTTTGTTATTAAAGTATAGAAATGCAATTGATTTTTGTAAGTTGATTTTGGACCCTGCAAATTTGCTGCAGTTGTTGATTATTTCTAACATAGTTTTCTGATGGATTCTTTAGGGTTTTCTACGTATAAAATCATGTTGTCTGCAAACAGCAAGAATTTCACTTCTTCCTTGCCAATTTGGATCCTGTTTCTTTCTTTTTCCTGCCTAATTGCTCTGGCCAAAACCTCCAGTATTATGTTGAATAATAGTGGTGAGAGTGAGCACTTTTGTCTTGCTCCTGTTCTCAGAGGGATGGCTTTCAGTTTTTCTCTGTTGAGTATGATGTTGGCTATGGATTTGTCATAAATGGCCTTTATTATGTTGAGATACTTTCCTTCAATATCCATTTTATTGAGAGTTTTTATCATAAATCAATGTTGGACCTTGTTAAATGCTTTCTCTGCATCTATTGAGATGATCATGCTGTTTTTATTCCACATTTTGTTAATGTTGTCTATCACATTGATTGATTTGTGGATGTTGAACCATCCCTGCATCCCTGATATAAATCCCACTTGAATGAGGTGTATGATCCTTTTAATGTATTGCTCTATTCAGTTTGCCAATATTTTGTTGAGGATTTTTGCATCTATGTTGATCAGCAATACTGTCTGTAATTTTCCTTCTATGTGTTGTCCTTGTCTGGCTTTAGGATCAGGGTGATGTTGGTCTTCTAAAATGCATTAGGAAGTGTTCCATTTTCTTCAGGTTTTTGGAATATTTTGAGAAGGATAGGTACTAAATCTTCTTTGAATGTTTGGTAGAATTCTCCAGATAAGCCATCTGGTCCTGGGCTTTTTGGAGGGGTGAGAATTTTGATTACCTGTTCATTCTCTTTACTTGTGATTGGTCTATTCAGATTCTCTACTTCTTCTCGATTCAGTTTTGGGAAATTGTATGAGTCTAAGAATTTATCTATTTCTTCTAGATTGTCCAATTTGTTGTCATGTAGTTTTTCATGGTATTCTCTTATAATCTTTTGTGTTTCTGTGATATCCGCTGTACTTTCTCCTTTCATTTCTAATTTTTTAATTAGAATAAATCCTATCGATAAATTTAAAATAAATTCTACATAATTTAAATTCATTTCTAGTTTTTTCAATTTGAACTTTCTCTCTTTTTTTTTAGTGAGTCTGGCTAAGGGTGTGTCAATTTTGTTTATATTCTCGAGAACCAGCTCTTAGTTTCATTGATCCTTTCTACTGTTTTTTGGTTTCAATTTCATTTATTTCTGCTCTAACTTTTATTATTTCCCTCCTTCTGCTGTCTTTGGCTTTGTTTCTTTTTCTCTTTCTAGTTCTGTTAGGTTTAGTTTAAGATTACCTATTTGAGATTTTTCTTGTTTGTTAAGGTGGACCTGTATTGCTATGAATTTCCCCTGTAGGACTGCTTTTGCTACATCCTATATGAGTTGGTATGTTGTATTCTCATTTTCATTTGTCTCGATATATTTTTTGATTTATCCTTTAATTCCCTCAATGATCCATTGATTGTTCAGTAGCATGTTGTTTAGTTTTCACATATTTGTCACTTTCGCAGCTTTTTTCTTGTTACATAGCATTATGATCAGAAAAGATGTTAGGTATTATTAACATCTTTAACATCCTCTTAACATATTAACATCCTCTTAAAATTATTGCAGCTTGCCTTGTTTCCCAAAATATGATCTATCTTTGAGAATGTTCCATGTGCACTTGAGAAGAATGCATATTCTGCTGTCTTTGGATGAAGTGTTCTATATATATCTATTAAGTCCATCTGGTCTAGTTTTTCACTTACTTCCATTATTTCCTTCTTGACTTTCTGTCTGGATGATTTATCCATTGATGTAAGTGGGGTGTTAAGGTTCCCTACTATTATTGCATTGCTGTTAATATATCCATTTAGGTCAATTAATAATTGCTTTATGTACTTTGGTGTTCCTACATTAAGTGCATATATATTTATAAATGTTATGTTCTCTTTGTGGAGTGTCCCTCTTATCATCATATATGGACCCTCTTTATCTCTCATTGCCTATTTTATCTTGAAGTCTGCTTTGTCTGACATAAGTATGGCAACACCTGCTTTCTTTTGCTTGCCATTTGCTTAGAGTATCATCTTCCCTACCTTCACTCTAAGCCTGTGTTTGTCTTTAGAACTAAGATGTGTTTCCTGGAGGCAGCATATTGGTTTTTAATCCACACAGCCACTCTGTGTCTTTTGATTAGAGAATTCAATACATTTACATTTTGAGTGATTATTGACATATGAGGGATCAATTCTGCCATTTTATCACTTGTTTTCTAGTTGTTCTGTATTTCCCTTGTTTCTTATCCTGTGTATTTCAGACTGCCAATTCATTTGGAGGCACTCTATGATGGCTTTCTCAGTTTTCTCTTTATTTATAATTTGTGTCTGTGTTCTGATTTTTTGTTTAGTGGTTACCATGACATTTGTGTAAAAGATCTTGTAGATGAGATAGTCCATTTTCTGATAGCCTCTTATTTCCTTAGTCTAAGCAGTTTCCATCTCTTTCCTCTTCCACATCTAAGTTATTGTTGTCACCACTTATTCTTGTGTTGTGAGTTTGTGGTTAAAATGAATTGATTATATTTATTCTTAATGTTTTCCTTCCCTTTATATTTAATTTTATAGTTAAGCATTTGCTAATCTGTTCTGATAAACAGCTGAAATTTTATGATTCTGTCTACCTATTTATCTCCTTCCTCAAGGCTTTGTAAGCGCTTTCTCTTTTTTTTTTTTCCAGGTATGAGGGTCTTCTTGATCATTTCTGGTAGCGGGGAGGTCTTGTGGCAATGAACTCCCTCAGCTTTTGTTTATCTGGGAACGTTTTTATTTCTCCATCATATCTGAAGGATATTTTTGCTGGATAGAGTATTCGTGGCTGAAGGTTTTTGTCTTTCAGAATTTTGAATATATCATTCCACTCTCTCCTAGCCCAAAAGATTTCTGCTGAGAAATCCACTAAAAACCTAATAGGGGTTCCTCTGAAGGTTATTTTCTTCTGCCTTGCTGCCCTTAATATTTTTCTTTGTCATTGACTTTTGCCAGTTTTACCAAAATATGCCTTGGAGAAGGTCTTTTTTACATTAATGTAATTAGAAGTTCAATTACTTCTTTAGCTTGTAATTCCAGCTCCTTCCCAAGATTTGGGAAGTTCTCAGCCATTATTTCTTTGAACAAGCTCTCTGCTTCTTTCTCCCTCTCTTCTACCTCTGGAATACCTATAATCCTTAAGCTGCATTTCCTTATTTTTTTTTTTTTTTGAGGAAGATTAGCCATGAGCAAACTACTGCCAATCCTCCTCTTTTTGCTGAGGAAGACTGGTCCTGAGCTAACATCCATGCTCATCTTCCTCTAGATTATATGTGGGATGCCTACCACAGCATGGCATGCCAAGTGGTGCCATGTCCACACCCAGGATCCGAACCAGCAAACCCCACGCCCCCAAAGTGGAACATGCGAATTTAACCACTGCGCTACCAGGCCGGCCCCATGCATTTCCTTATTGAGCTGAATATTTCTCGGAGAATTTCTTCATTTATTTTTAGTCTTAGTTCTCGCTCCTCCCCCATCTGAAGCATTTCTATATTTCTATCCTCTAAATTGCTAATTCTGTCTTCCATAAGTCAGCTCTGTTATTTAAAGGCTCCAGATTTTTCTTCATCTCATTCCTTGTGTTTTTCATCTTCAACATTTCTGATTGGTTTTTCTTTTTAGTTTCCATCTCTTTTGTGAAGAATTCCCTCTGTTCATTAATTTTATTCCTGATTTCATTGAACTGTGATTGTTTTTTATGATAGTTATCTTCAATTCTCCGTTATTTCAGTTGTAAATTTCTGTGCCTTCAGGATTGATTTCTGGGTGTTTGTCTTTTTCCTTCTGGTCTGGAGTATTAATATACCTCTTCATGCTATTTTATCAGGTGGATTTGTGCCTTCTCATAGTGATAGTAACTGGTTGCAGATTCCATCTGCCACCATTAGGTGGAGGGGAGGACCCGGAGCTGTATGTTCTAAGCCCACCACAAACCCTGTCAGTTGTACCTGTCTGAGCCTGGGCCAGTCTTTGGGATTGCAGCAGCAATGTGGGCTCTCCTACTGAAGGTGATAGTGATCACCCAGGGGCTCTGGGCTGTTACCACCTGCTCCCACAGTCCCACTGAGACAGGCTCCCCTATTCAGGCTAACAATGGTACTATGGGTGCTCCAGCTGGGAGAGCATTCGCACACATGCACAAGGCTGCCAGGGGACCAGACAGTGCTCACTTATCTCCATCACCTCCTCAAGGGTAGTCCATCCACCTTCATATATATAGCTGTGCAGGTCTCTCAGGGGTCTTGTTGTGCTCTGTGGATATCCTCCATTGATCAATGAATGTCCATTTAGTTGTAATTCGAAGGGGGAGAGATAAAGGGCACAGCTCACTCTGCCATGTTGCTGACATCACTATAGATATTTTTGAACTAAAGGAACAGTTACATTTAAAGTCTTCATACACATATCCATCCAGATAGATACATGAGTATAAGAAATTAAAAGAAATAGGTGTTATATTCTTTTAAGATTAAAAATATGCTGTCCCTCATACACTCAACAGTCTTCTATGGTTCCTCAATTGTGTGCCAAGCTCTATTAAGCACTGGAATACAGAGAGAATCTCATAGTTTAATAAATAGAAAGGTAAAAAGAGAAAATATTAGCTAATCTAGTGGACATTTTCCAATCCTCTTGTCTTTATTTATCTTGTACATCCTTTAATAGAACATTTATTCTTTGTTTTTGTGAAACAAATATGTTTTAGCAGTTTGTTTGGGAGAACATGTAATTAATTTTCTCCTTGGTCTCTGCTAGACTCATGCAGGTGTCTGGGCAATTGACAGCTGCCTGTTATGGGAGTTTAGTATGAATTTAGCAAGCAAGCTTTTCCTAATTATCATTGTATCTCACACAGACCTGAACCATAGGGAGAGTATATAAGGATTTTGACTTCTCTACTGTCAGAGATCACTGACTATACCAAATAATATTTTAAGATTTACTCATCATAGGAAAGACTGATGAGAAAATAGATGATTTTAAATAATATTTTAGAACAAAAAGAAGATCAGTGTAAGGAATAGTCTCATTAGCAACTTTGTGCTAAAAGAATAGCTAGAATCCAATATTAAAAAGGAACAAAGTAGGGGCTGGCCCGGTGGCGTAGTGGTTAGGTTTGCACACTCCACTTCGGTGGCCCAGGGTTTGCCAGTTCAGAACCTGGGCACAGACCTACACACCGCTTATCAAGATATGCTGTGGCAGGCATCCCACATATAAAGCAGAGGAAGACAGGCATGGATGTTAGCTCAGGGCCAACCTTCCTCTGCAAAAGGTGGAGGATTGGTGGCAGATATTAGCTCAGGATTAATCTTCCTCAAAAAAACGTGGGGGACAAAATAGAAAAATAATCTTAAATATAACCCACTAATTACTTTCCCAGAAAGCACTAACTGCATATCGTAACATCTGTAACTCAGATTTATTTTCCTAGTTTATGGCACATATGTGCAACATCACTCTATGAATACTGAATAATATTTGATTGCCTGGAACATCTTTGATTAATTAAAGGACAAAAACTTCTAACAGTTACTTTTAGTGGAGTTCAAGGAGTACCTAAAAGGTTCTCTGGAGCAGAAAAAGCACCTGAAGTAATGATCTGAAATATGGTGAGGGAAACTACTGTCCCCAGTGAGAAACTCAGATGGAACTGTCTGGCACCATACACAGTGGTTGGCATGTGGGAAAAGAACAATAAATACTGAATGAAAAGTATGATTGAATAAGAATAATCCACGGATACACGTCAGTGATTGATAAGCAAGAGTGCAACATGATGAAACAAGTTGGGATAGATATACTCAAAATAGCTGCAGGAAGGTTCCCAGATCCACTACACCATCGGGGGATTAGGAAATCTATACTCACAATGACCTCCTAAGGAAAGGAAAGACCTACCCAAGGACACAGAACTATTCTCTGCTGCTGTCCTAAAAACTTGCACAATCAGTCCTCTACCCTCATTTTCTAACATCATTTGCCCCTCTTTTTGGCCTGGACATGTCATGTGTGCCCTCCCCGTGATGTTTGCCAAACATAGTCACTTCCGGTAGGCACTGCTACCTCTTTTGAGAGATGTATATTCTTAGGTTTAAAGGACTTAAGTCTTTGACTTTAGACCATTTGGCGGAAAAACTACAGTGGGACTGTAAAATGTGAATAGCCAGCTTGAACAGCCACAGCCTGTCAATAGGGTCAAATCACATGGGGCAACTAGAAATACTAGTGTCACCATTTGTTGTGGCTTCTGACTAACAGGTAAGTGAAATGACCTGGCCAAAATGTTTTTCTTGTCCAATCATGCTTCTCCCTGTGGCAGAACTCTTGAGCTTTTCCCAGGCTCAAACTTTACTAGAATTCAAAGTATGCAAGTAATCTATTAATACTCAGTGTATCCTACAAAGATTTCATCAATATTTTCCCATTGCTTATTATACCTTTATCTCATAGTAATTTTAAAGCACTTTGTAAAAGCAATTCCAGTTTGCAACATAATAAATGGAAGTACAGAAAACAAAAGTAAAGACTATAATTTCTATGTCAGTCTCCATCCTTGACATGTAAATATATTCTATAATTTAATACTCACAACAACCAAAAATGTTAGGAATTATTGTACCCACTTTCAAGGTGAAGAAACTTAGTCCCAAAAAAGATCATGTAACTTGCTCCAAGTAACACAGTTAGAAATTGCACTTCAAAATTATTAAAAACTATTACCCAAATAAAATTGTTCTCTGCAGTTCTCTGAGATTGTACCTTGGGCAGATATTGCTTAGTTTTGTTTTTTTTGTTCTTTATTTTGTTTGGTATCTACTCTACGCTAGGGTATTTACCTACATTTCTGACTCCAAAACCTCTTGAAAGAAAATCTAAGGAATACATCATGAATCAATTTTCTGTACAAAAATGCAATACAAGAGTACTTCCTGGAGAGAGTCCAATATTTTGGCTTCACATTCACAGAACCAGAGGCATTTCTAGGGTCTTCAATTCCAGGTTTTAAGATCTGCAAATTTAATAAGAGATACAGGAAAGAGTGGCTCTAAAGAGGGAGATAAAACTGAATGACATCTATTTGCTCCCAGCCTGGAGACACAGTTTACTTATTCACACATCAATGCTGCCGAATCCTTGAGGAAGTTTACAGCTCCTCCTTTTCTTCTTGTAGGAACTCTCTTGATCAGTGTAATTCCTTGACTGAATCCAGTAGTCTGTCCATCCCATTTCTTCTTCTTGCTCTGTTATAACAGGGAAGAAAAAAATCTGTGCACATTCCCCTGTGATCATGGCAGTGAAGTTGGATCTATTCTGAGTAGGGCAAGCGGGCCTGTGGAACAGCCATTTGGATAATGGCTCACTGCCCCCTAAGGAGGAATTGACCAAGCCTATTTCATAGGAATCACTTTCCCCTTTGCCCCTTTTGTCTGGATGGGTAAATCAATTTCAATGAAATCATTTCAGTTCATCTTTCCTGCATAACTTGCTTTGTTGCGTGGATGTGAATCTTATCAGGTCCACCTCCAAATGCTTCAGAGGTGCTTAGGCTGTCAAACTCAAATGCCTGAAATGATTTCCCCAGCCAGGGTTACAAAGAAGCTGGGGGCTAAACTGAGAATGAATTTCCTCATTCCTAAACCAGTATTCTATCCTCTTTCACTGCCTATTTTTTTTTCCTAATAAAATTGTTCTAGCTAATTACTAGATTAGAAAACCTAAGATCATATGAAAATATCCCTAAGGGTAGCAAAGGTTAAGGAGGAAGAAAGGGGATGCATTTGTGTACTGATTACCATTGAAGGACAAAAGCGTTTTTGAAAATCATGTTCTTCTCTAGCAATAAGCCCTTATAATAGATCTCCACCCGTAGAGATTAAAAGGCTTCAGGGCTGCACAAATAACAATAATCAGATCAGAAACTGTTAAAAGCATAAGGCAGATAAACCCAATGAGAAACCTACAGAGGGAAGCAGATAAGCATTGCATCAGAGGGAAAATGTCAGTGAGGCTATTTCACTCCGGAGCTCTGTTTTTTTCTTGAAGAGAGGAAAAAGCACTGATTAGAAACAGAAAATTCGGGTGCATTTTAAACAGACAGATCAGTCCCATTGAAGGCATATCTGCCTGGCGGACTCTAGTCCCTGAGAGTTTGGGGCTGACTTTGAATGTAACCTTGTGCCATGGTAACTTGCTGACCTTTATCTTCCTTAACAAGTTGGGACCAGAAAATGCGCATCAGTCTGGTAGAAAAGTAAATGTTAAATGCACGAGCAAATTTAAAATGAGAGAAAACACATGGTTGAAACACGCTCAGATTCAAAGTTGAACTGTTGAACAGCAGCAGATAAAACACTGATTTATTTCACTTTGCCTCACCCAGGACAAAGAGGTTACCAAGTGTAAAGAGAATAGCACTGCCAAGGATTTCTGCTCAATAATCCTCCTATCACAGAGCACGTTGAGTTGGGCCTCTCTAATTCGCCTCCTGAGAGTCTTGATTGCATAGCAAGAATATGAGATGATTCCCTGATGTAGATAAATGTTTTTGTGCCTTGACATCAACACTTGCTTTTAATACTGTTCTGAGTCACTGACTCATTTGTTTAACAATTGTATTGAGGTATAATTTACACATCATAAAATGCGCCCATTTTAATTAGACAATTCAATGATGTCTAATAAATTAATAGAGTTGTGTAACCATCACCACAATATTATTTCTTTGTGGCTTTCTATTGTGTGAATATAATCTGCCTAGGTGTGTTTTGTTTGGTATTATTCTGCTTGATGTTCTCTGAGGCTCTGCAAGCTGTGGTTTTCTGTCTGCCATTAATTTTGACAAAGTTCTTGGCCATTACTACTTCGAATATTTCTCCCACTCCAATCTCTCCTTCTTCTTCAGATATTCCAATTTTGTGGATGGTACTCCTTTTGCAATTGTCCCACAGTTCTGGCAGGTTCTGCTCTGGTTTGTTTTATTCTGCTTTTTGTCTTGGCATTTCAGTTTGGGAAGTTTCTATTGACCTCTCTTCAAGCTCACTGCTTCTTTTCTTGGCTGTGTCAAGTTCATCGATGAGCCTATAGAGGCATTCTTCATTTCTGGGACCAAATTTTTGATTTCCAGAACTTCTTTTTGATCTTTTCTTAAAATTTCCATTTCTTCCATTACCCATTTTTTCTTGCACATTGTCTTCTTTTCCATTACAAACTTTAACACATTAATCATAGTTATTTTAAATTCCCTGTCTGGTAATTCCAACATCTGTGTTATATTTCAATCTGATTCTGATTGCCTTGTCTCTTCAGACTGTTTTGTTTTGCCTTTTGGCATGCCTTGTCATTTTATGTTGAAAGCGGGATGTGTTGTATTGAATAAATAGGTAAATAGGCCTTTGGTGTGGGGATTTATGATAACCCACCTACAGTAAGGCTATGTTCAATGTTTGCTGTAGCTATAGGTGCCAGAGGCTTCAAAGTCTTGTAGAGTCCTTGATTTTATCTCAGCCTCTTGACTTTGGGCTTCCCTAAGTACTCCTCCTCAGAAAGATCTGTGTTGTGTAGCTCTTCCAGCTGTCATCCACTGTTATTATACTAGAGCCCTGTTGATGTGACAAGATGTGGGGGAGGGGAAGCATTTTGTAATCTGATGTTTAAATCTCAGCCTTTTAATGGGCCTGTGTCTTGGGGCTATGACCTTCACAAGGTTTTCTTCAGTGTTATAGCTTTTCTTCCCCAGCTGACACTCCCTTTTATGGCCACTGTATTTCCTTGAAGCCCTAACCCCTGTTGACTACTATTTTTTCCCCTGAGGTAAGAAGGAAGGCTAGAAGGGGCTGGAGTAAGAGGAATGAGCTTCCTCCAACTGGGATAAGAATCTCCTCCTCCAGATCACAAGCCTTTCTTATGCAGATACTTCTGGGCATATCTCATGATGATTACTGTATTAGTCTGCTCAGGCTGCTGTAACAAAATACCATAGACTAGGGGGCTCAAACAACAGACATTATTTCTCACAGTTGTTGGTGATGGTGCCCAGTTGTTTGTGCAAAAACCAGTTGCTGTGAAGGTATTTTTTAGATATGATTAACATTTAAGTCAGTAGACTTTTAGTAAAGCAGATTACCATCCATAGTGTCGGTAGACCTCATCCAAGCCATTGAAGGCCTTAAAGGAAATGAAAGAGGTTGGCTGAGGAGGAAGGGATTTTCTTTCCAGATTACCCTTGGAATTAAGAATACAACATTACCTTTTACCTGAATTTCTGGTCTGCTGACCTTCCCTACAAATTTCAGACTTACCAGCCCCAACAAGTTGCTCTGTGTGTCAACTGTGAACTCATTTTTTATTGCTCACTGATATTCCATGGCATGAATATAACACAGTTTGTTTACCCATTCATCTATCAAAGGACATTTGGGTTAATTCCAATTTGGGGAAAATTATTAATAGGGCAGCTATAAACATTTGTATGGACATAAGTTCATTTTTCTCTGGTGAATAACCAGTAGGGGGATTGAAAGGTCACAAGTTAAGTGTATATTTAACTTTGTAAGAAACTGTCAAACCATTTCTCAAAGTAGCTGTACCATTTTTCATTCCCGCCAGTAATGTATGGGAGTTCCAATTGCTCTGCATCCTCATTAATATTTAGTATTGTCAGTATTGTTCATTTTAGCTGTTATAATACGTATGTAATGGTCTTTAATTGTAGCTTTAATTTGCATTTCCATAATGACTAATTATGTTGAACATCTTTTCATGTGTTTATTTCCCAACCTATTATTCTCTTTTGTGAACTATCTTTTCAAGTCCTTTTCTCATTTCTTAATTGAGTTGTTCGTTTTCTTATTGTTTGGTTTAATAATTCTTTATATATTCTGGATAGAAGTTCTTTGTTGAATATGTGATTTGTAAATATTGTTTCCAGTTTTTGACTTGTTTTTTCATTCTCTTACAGACTTTACTAAAGTCACTTAATAGGCAATATGGTACTGGCATGAAAATAGTCATATAAACCAACAGAATAGAATAAAGAATCTAGAAATAAACTCTTGCATTTTTGATCAAATGATTTTTGACAAGGGTGCAAAGACCATTCAATGGGCAAAAGGACAGACTTTTCAATAAAATTACTGTGAAAACTGGATATCCAAATGGAAAGGAATGAAGTGAGACTGCATCACTTGACACCACATACAAAAATGAACTCAAAATGGAATGAAGACCTAAATGTAAGAGCTAGAACTATAAAACTCTTAGAAGAAAACACAGGGCAAAAGCTTCATAACATTTGATTTGACCATGATTTCTTGGATATGACACCAAAGGCACATACAACAAAAGAAAAAAATAGGAAAATTGGTCTTCAGGAAAATTAAAAATTGTATACATCAACAAACATTATCAACAGAGTAAAAAGGCAAGCCAAAGAATGGGAGAAAATATTTGCAAATCATATATCTGGAAAGGGATTAATATCCAGAATATATAAAGTAGTCCTAAAACTCAACAACCCAAAATAAATAACCCAATTCAAAAAAAGGCAAAAGAGTTGAATATATGTTTCTCCAAAGAAGCTATCCAAATGGCCAACAAGTACATGAAAAGACACTCAACATCATTAATCATTAGGGAAATGTAGATCAAAACTACAATGAGAAACCAGCCAATACCCATTAAAATGGCTGCTATCAAAAAAAAAAAAAATATCCCAGAAAATAACAGGTGTTATGAGGACGTGGAGTAACTGGAACGCTTGGGCACTGTTGGTAGACATGTAAAATGGTACAGTTGCTGTGGAAAACAGTGTGGAAGTTCCTCCAAAAATTAACACTAGAACTACCATGTGATTCAGCAATTCAACTTCTAGGTATATACCCAAAAGAATTGAAAGCAGGGTCTGCAAGAGATATATTTACACCCATGTTCCTAACAGCATTATTCACAGTAGCTAAAACATGAACACAACCCAAGTGTCCATTGACAGATAAATGGGTAAGTAAAATGTAGTAAATACATACAATGGCATATTATTCAGTCTTAAAAAGGAAGGAAACTTTGACATATGCTATAACATGGATGGACCTTGAGGACATTATGCTACATGAAATAAGCCAGCCAAAATATGACAAATACTATATGATTTCACTTATACAAGGTAGAGTAGTCAAAATCATAGAAACTATCATAGTGATTACCAGAGGCTGAAGGGAGGAAGGATGGGGAGTTATTGTTTAATCTGTATAAAGTTTCAATTTTATAAAATGAAGAGTTCTGGACATGAGTGATGGTGATGATTGTATAACATTATGAATATGTTTAACACTACTGAACTATACACTTAAAAATGGTTAAGATGGTAAATTTTATGTTATGTGTGTTTTACCACAGGAAAAAGAAAACAATAACTTGAAAACTATATGTGATTAAAAATTAACAAGTACTCTTTTAAAATTTCTGCAAATAAAAACTGAAACAGCTTCTTTGGAAAGGAAATTGGCATGATCTAGGGAGGTTAAACGTGTTTATATCCTATGGTCCCACAATTCCACTTGTAGGTATATACACGGGATGAAATCTTGCACTTGTGCAATAAAAGGCATACTCGAGATTGTTTAAAAGAGTAGAGATTATGATAATAAGAAAGTAAAAATAATCCAAATGTCCATCAACAGTACAATGGATAAATTGTGGTATGCTATTCTATAATGGAATATTACACAAAAGCGATAAGGAACTAAATTATACCTATATAAAACAAAACCAAAGAATTAATAATAAACTTGTTTATTAAACTTCATATGGAAAAACAAATATGCAAGAGTACCCAGAAAAACACTAAGAAAGAAAAACAATGAGGAAGACTACTTCACCAGACACTGAAACGAATTAAAGATTCTATAATTATGGGCTCAGCATGCTTCTACTGCGCCACTGCACTCTCTGCTAAAGATTCAGTAATTAAATCATTATGGTACTGCTGTATAGCTAGACAGACCACCAATGGAATAAAATATATAGCCCTGAAATAGAGTCAAATAAATATACAAATCCAGTATATGATAAAGGTGGCATCTCATATCACTGGGACAAGACGGACTTTATAATAAATGGTGCCAAGATAAATGTTTAGCCACGTGGAAAAAGATACTAGTAGATCTGTATCTAACACCATACACAAAAATAAACTCCAAGTGGTTGAGGTATCTACACGTAAAAAATTAAGCCATACAAGTACAGGAATAAAACATGGGTAAATTACTCTTTAAATTCAGGGTAGATGAAGACTTTCTAATATGACTCATAATATAGAGGCAATCAAATAAAAGATTGATCACATAAAATTTGAAATTTCTTGTGGCACAAAATATCAAAACCAAAGTCAAAAGACAATTGGAAAAACAGGAGAAAATATTTGGTATGGACAAAGGGTTAAATTCCTAATGTATACAGAATTCTTAATAATTGAGGGACAAAGGATCAAAATCCTCATAGAAAACTCTCAAAAAGATGTAAATAAACAATTCACACAAAAAAAGAAATTAAATAGTCCTGAAACATATGGGAAAATATTCAAACTGAATCATAAGAAGATATACAAATTAAAACAACACTAAATGCAATGTAAGATCCTGGATTGGAACCCAGAACAGAACAAGAGCACTGGTGGAAAAAATGGTGACATTCAAAAAGGTCTGTAGTTTAGTAATTTTTCCAATGTTGCTTTCCTGGTTTTGATCATTGAACTATGCAAGATGGGAACTTTAGGGGCAGCTGGGTGAAGAATACGCTATACAGGAACTCTCTGAACTATTTTTGTAACATTTCAGTAAGTCTTAATTTCTAAATAAAAATTTTTTTAAAATGCTATATTTAGGATCACAACATTTTCGGTAGCACTACTAAAAGTCATGAGGGACTGATAAGTATAAAATATAAGCTAGTGGTAACATATGAGGGCGACAGATGGGAAATGGATGGGAGAGGGACACTTGGGACGTTAATGGCAATTTTAATATTAATGGGTGTGAATAGATGACCATTCACTGTAACATGATTATTTTATACCTTTTATATATTTGATAATTCTTTTGAATCAATGCAATATGTTTAATGAACACAAAATATGAGATTCTAGCAGAAATGTAGAGTTCATCTTAGAAACAGGCTTTTTGTAGCAATGTGAAGTTGCATCACATTAAATGAGAATACTCCTAGAAAGGCCTTTTGATGTTACAATTTGAAATGTTAGGTTTGCTTACTCCTCCATCTGTAGATCCCTAATGTGAGCTGGCTTGCATGTGAGGATAGCAAAATCTTGGCAACAACGCAGTTTAGTTCTGAGTGCAGTATCAATGGAGAAAGGGGAACAGTTGGAGTATTTGCCTTTGGATACAACTTTAAGAAGAGCAAATGGAAGAGAGTACTTATTGACACATGCTGAGAAAAATGCCCCTGCAGCGAGTCTCAAGATACCCAATTAAGATAAAATTAAATCATGCAAATATTGATCCAGCTAAATTTGCCAGGGGTAAGTCTTATTATCAGTCAAATTTCTTTACATGAAATAGCAAGGAACTGTACAAAAGCCAAAAATTTTTTATATATTTTTTAAATCAGAGAAACAGTAATAATAGAGAAAAAACACATTTCATTTCACTTGTATAAAATACTCACGTTGGTTATTGAGTTGTAGTTTTGCTGATTATGACCAATTACACTTAAAATATCAGACTCTCTCGCATGTATTTAGAACTATCATAGGTAATGCTCTACCCTCAAAGAGATAACAATTTTGTTTGACTAAGTTACACACAGTTTAGGCATTTTGCACAGAACTAAATGCGCAATGTGGACAGCAGAATATCCCTGAGGACAATGGCACATGGACTCTGGATACCCTTAGAAGACGTCTATTAGTGATTTCATTGATCAAAGCAATTGGTTATACTTTCATCACTGATTGCAATCAATCTTTGGGGAACTTCATCCAATTGTTGCAGGCAAATACATATTTAATTCCACAAGTGTGTTTGAATGAATGTAGGTGTGAATTTCCTTAGTAAGATTTTTTTCTTTCAGGATGTAGGTTCCAAAAGCAAAAATATGCATTACACTTTTTCAGTGAAGCAAACTCAAAAAAAAAATATTTTTCTCCACAAGAAAGCAGTAGATAATTAATCATGAATTTGCTTAATATTGTCTTCATTGTTTAGGTCGTTATTCCAAGTCATTAGCCATAATCTAATAGGTGTATCCGATAAGGAAAGTAGTTGATTTATTTCAAGTCTACCAAACTGTACATGTGTGTGTCAGTACAGACCACATCAAAGCAGTCACCTTCAGAGGTCACATTTACCATTGATGCTGACCCATGACCAAAATACTTTTGGAGCTCCATTTTTAGAACTGCTCTCAGAGCTTACAACATAGTCAAGAAAATCCTCAATAGAGAATCTTAATCCTTTGACAATGGATTTGATTTTTGAAAAGAAAGTTATGTAGAATTTAGTATAGTGAATAAATGGGTGATGAATCCTGTTAGTAGAATTCTGGGCTAAAAATGAGGCGTGATTAGAAATGGTTGCCATTTCTCCACGGGACATTTCAAACGGATTTTGCACAAACGGCACCTTTATTAAAATGAGCATATAAACTTCCAAAGAACCTATTATTTTTTGGTGAGGTATAATTGACATATAACATTATATTAGTTTCAGGTATACAACATAATGATTCGATATTTGTATACACTGTGAAAAGATCACCACGTAGTCTAGTTACCATCCATTACCACATAAAGTTATACAATTTTTTCTTACAATGAGAATTTTTAAGATTTCCTTCCTTAGCAACTTTCAAATATGCAATATAATATTATTTCCTATAGTCACTATGCTATACATTACAATCTCTATGACATTTATTTTATAACTGGAAGTTTGTACCTCTTGAATCCTTCACCAATTTCACCCATTCCCCAACTCCCTTCCCCTCTGGCAAACAATAATCTGTTATCTGTATTTATGAGTTTTGTTTGTTTGTTTTGTTTTTTAGACTCTACATATAAGAGAAATCATACAGTATTTGTCTTCCTCTGTCTGACTTATTTCACTTAGCATAACACTCTCAAGGTCCAACCATGTTGTCACAAATGACAAGATTTCGTTCCTTTTATGGCGAGTAGTATTCCATTGTATATATATACCACATCTTCTTTATCCATTCATCCATTGATGGATGGACACTTAGGTTGTTTTCATTTCTTGGCTATTGTAAATATGCTGCAATGAACATAAGGGTGCATATATCTTTTCGACTTAGTGTTTTCATGTTCTTTGTATAAATACCCAGAAGTGTAATTTCTGGATCATATGATAGTTCTATGTTTAATTTTTCAAGGAACTTCCATACTATTTTTCATAGTGGCTGCACCAATTTACATTCCCACCAACAGTGTATGATGATTTTCTCCACATCCTTTCCAACACTTATTATTTCTTACCTTTTTGATAATAGCCATTCAAAGAACCTTTTCTGAAGAAGAATATTCGCTTGTTTGCATTAGTTATGGTATTGACATTTAAGCAAACAACACTTTATAATCCTTTGCAGTACAACATTGGGTGCTGGTTAGGGTTTGCTGTCCTGAATGTTGGAGGACAATTGCACACATCTCTGAGAAGCCATTCTGTTTCTGCTAAGCTAGTGTTCTTCCCTAGAAGTCATTTTAATGCTGTCATTATGGAGTACTGCCCCGACTTCCCATTTCTTCTTCTAGACTGGGTGGAACACAGAACATTGAAGCTTCCCTTTACTTTCCTCACAGAGCCCGCAGCCTAAAGGAAGCCTAAAGGAAGCTGGAAATCAACACTGTTTCCAAGAGTTGGAGTAAACAACAATGAAAGTCACCAATAACAATGACAATGAAATGTCGCTATGCCTCAAATCTACCAATTTGTCAAAATTTGATTAAAATGAATTGGAAAACAAGTTCACTAAAGGAAGATATATAGCCTAGAGATGTGTGGGGACCAAGCAAGGGATATTTTCATCCAAAGAAGCTAATTATATGCACAGAGACCTCAGTTTCCCTTGAGAATCAGTTGGCAGAAACTTTTCCTCTCTCATGCCACCTGCATCTTCTCTCCATAACTTGCTGCTCACTTCCTCCCCCCAGCATCCTCCCTCTTGGTCCTGGCTGTCCATCCCTGTGGCCCCCATGGTGCTTAGGACAATTGATAGCTCTAATTAGTCATATTCTGACTTCAGATTTTCTACTTCCTCTCCTCCTCACTCTTTGGGAAAGATAAAGATAAGGCTAATTTCTATCCGTTAGCTTTTCAAATTCCTTCCTCACCTCTCTTCAGGCAAGACAATAAGACGGTTAAGTGCACAAGTTTGAACCCCAGCCTATCTCCTTAACTGCCATGAGATCTACCTCACAGAAGTGTTATAAAGAATGAGTGAGTTTGTGCACGTAAAGCATCAAAGGCCAGAATAAGCCCTCAGTGAACAGTGGTTATTATCGTTATTAGGAACAATTTAGTTTCACTGTGCTCAGCAAATACAACATCCCTGTGCCAACAGCGTACAATCCCCTCACTACATGTATTCAAGGTCCTACCCCTTTTAGCTACACTTAGGCCTGTGAGGAGGAGGGAAGAGGAATGCTGTCACCTTCCAAGACTTTTATCTGGAACAGCCTTTATCTCTTTCACTGTGGGGATTTTCCCCAGCCTCTTTTGTTCTCTGTTTCAGAGCTTATTTTGCCTCCCTTTTGTGTTATATTCCCTTCTATAGGAGGGTAGAGTTGCCCTATTTACAAGAGTAGCTATCACCATGGTAACTTGGTATTTTGATACAGGCATGAAACAATCCCGAGGGAAAAATAGGTCCCTTATTTTTCAACTTTGGCATGTAGATGTATGAGAATCAAAATACTTGCCCAGCATAATATAGCTGGTTCAAATGTCAAAGCAAAGAAACAAGTTTTCTTGATATTTTAAATAAGTATTGAGCAACCACAGCATGCTATCAATTGAGCAGAACATTCTCACAATTAATTTCTGCCTCTTAGGCAAGAAAGCTTGCAGGCAACATGGCATATAGTTCCGTGAACTCATTCCCTGAATGAAAAAATTGGTACCCATGGTCAGACAAAGAACTGCCAAGTTCACTCAAATTGCAAAAGGAGTCGTGAAAGAAGTCATTTGAAGTTTCTGGAATATTTTGGTTGTTTATTGAAGGGGAACAAGACAGAAAATTTAAAAATCAGCATCTTCTGAATGGGTCAGAGGAACTTGCTTGCTGTCTATATCATTTGTACATTGTATATGGAAGAAGGAGCAGCTGGTTTTGATTATTGAACGCCTACTGTGTTCCAGACTCCCTAAGGTGAGCTGCTAACATAGATATGTGAACTGTCTCTCTTGCTTTTGGCACTTTTCATTTGGTGAGGAAACAAACAATTACCATACGATACGATGTTTCCGTAGATAGCTACAATATGTTATGAGAGAAGAAAAGGAAAGAAGGCCTGATAGAGATGAATTTTAACCTGTATTTCAAGGGCAGTCAACTGGTGAAATCTGAGGGAATAGGCTTTGCCTCAGTTAGAAATAGGTGACACTCCTTATAGTATCTCTCCAGAATATGAACTTCTTTTATTCTCTCTGCCAAACAAGGCAAGCATAATCTCTACCTTGGCATAGTCCAAATCGAGGTGTTCCTAAAACCAGGCTTGCTGAGAGACCCCAAGTGAATTCCCGAGATGAACGACTCAGTTTGCCAAGTGTGCCATCTTTTTTCTTACTTTTGCCCATTTTGTCCCATTTGTCTGAAATCTCCCTGCTGCACCATGTCTCCTCTTCTATCCACCCCACATGTGTGCTTCCTCTTACCAGCTTCTGTTGTCCTTTGGGCCTTAACTCTGCAATTTCTTCTTTGGGATAACCTTTGCTGATGCCCAGAGTGTTCTAGTCCTCCTATTTGCTCTTGCGTTATTCTCTACTTCCCTTTACATTGGTGTTTATAAAGTGTTCTGTCATTGCCTATTTTCTGCTCTGACTCATTCAATTCCACTTGCTCCTTTCACTCTCTTCACTAGGAAGCAATTGTTGTTGTTCCCTTTTGTATTCTGAGAGCCTAACTTAATTTGTATTAAATAGATGTACAAATGCATAAAAGAAGACATTGTTTATAATGACTGCCCAACAATAGAAAGAGCTACCCCATTTCACAATGATGTTTAATTGGATTTGTTATAGAAAGTCTTCTTGTGAGGTATTTTAATGTTTTGGGTCATTTAATTATTGAGTTTTAAGAGCTAAATATTCTGTGCATTCTTTGACTATATATTTTGAAAATATTTCCTTCAAGGCTGAAGGTTGCCTATTCATTTTCTTTATAGTGTCTTTTGATGAGCAGAAGACTTTAGTTTTGATGAAATCTAACTTATCATTTTTTTCTTTTGTGGTTATTGCTTTTGGTGTCTAAGAAGTTTATTCTTGCCTGTTGTAAAGGTATTCTCTTCTGTTTTCCTTTAGAGTTAGTATAGTTTCACCTTTTGCACTTAGGACTATGATCCATCTCAAGTTAACGTTTGTGTATGGTGTGAGGTAGGAGTTAAAGTTCACATTTGTGCATATGAATATCCAGTTCTATAACCATTTGTTAAAAGATTTTTCTTTCCAAATTGAATTGCTTTGGCAAATTTGTGGAAAATCAATTGACTATTGTAGGTCTATTTTGTTCCATTGATCTCTTTGGTCTATCCTGTAACAATACTATTAAGACTTGATTATCGTACCTTTATAGCCAGTGTTGAAGTCAGTTGGTATAAGACCTCCAAGATCTGTAGATATCATTATTGGTCAACTGGGTAAGAATTGCCACTTAGCAATATTGAGTCTTACAATCCATGAACATAGTATATCTCCCTATGTATGCAGGTCTTTACTTTCAATATATTTTGTATTTTAAAGTATAGGGGTCATGAATATTATTTGTTAAATCTCTATCTAAATATTTTATATTTTTTGTCAGCAGTCTAAACAGAATTATATTTTACTTTTATTTTCCAATTGTTTGCTGCTAGTATATAAAAGTATAATGAATTTTATACATTGATAGTATATCCTATGACCTTGCTAAATTTACTTATTCAGTTTAATAGATTTTTTAAAATATTCCTTAGGATAGTTTATGTAGATAATCATGTTATCTGAAGGAGACCATTTTCCTTCTTCATTTTTGCATTTTATTTTTATTTTATTTGCGTCTTTTATTTATTTTTCTTGCCTTATTGTTGTGGCTAGGACCTCCAATACATTGTTGAATAGAATTAGAGAAAATATCCTTTCTTTTTTCAAAAACTTAGGGAGGAAATGTTTAATGTTTCACCAATAAGAATATTTTGGCTGTGGAGTTTTTCATAGATGCCCTTCATTTATATTGAGAAATTTGCCTTTAATTCCTAGTTTGCAGAGAGCTTTTTAAAAGCATGAATGAGTGCTGAATTTTATTAAATTCTTTCTGCTTCTATTAAGGTGACTATACAATTTTCTGTTTTATTTTAACAATGTAGTGAATTACCTTGATTGATTCTCAAATATTAAGCTAACCTAGAAATCCTGGGATAAATCCTGATTTTTCATGGAGTAAACTTTTAATATATGGGGAAACATAATTTGCTATTATTTTCTTAAGGGTTTTTATGATTATGTTCATGAGTGACATCAGTCTGTATTTTTCTTATAATGTCATTGCAAGGTTTTGGCATAAGGATTATGCTGGCCTCATAAAATGATTTTTGAAGTATTTACTCCTCTTCTATTTTCTGAAAGAAGTGTGTAAAGTTTGTATTATTTCTTTCTTAAGTGTCTGTTTGACAGAATTCATAGGTGAAAGCATCTATGTAACATATTCTATGGAGGAAAGTTTTGGATTATGAATTCAATTTCCTTAATAGATAAAGGGATATTCAGTCTTTCTCTTTCATCTTGTGTCAGTTTTGATAAGTAATGTTTTCAAATAATTTGTCTTTTTCATCTAAACTATCATGTATATTTTCATAGGGTTTATCATAATATTCTCTTCTTACTCTTTTATGTCCATAAAATCTATAGTGATATCACTCTTCTGATGGTTAATTTTATGTGTCAACTTGACTGGGCCACAAGGTGCCCAGATACTTAGTCAAGGGTTATTCTGGGTATTTCTATGAGAATATTTTGCATGAAGTTAACATTAAAATCAACGGATTTTGAGTAAAGCAGATTGCACTCCATAATGTCTGTGGGCCTCATTCAATTGGTTGAAGACCTGAATACAACAAAAGGACTAGCCTCCCCTGAGCAAGAGAGAGCGCTCCAGCAGACAATCTTTGTATTTTATCTACAACATCAGCTCTTCCTACTTCTATGGTAGACTGCCTTTGGATTTGAACTGAAACATCAACTCTCCTGGCTCTCCAGCTTGCCAGACTGCCCAGTAGATTTTGTACTTGCCAGCTTCCATAATCACATGAGCCATTTCCTCATAACAAACAAACAAATAAATATTCTACTGGTTCTGTTTCTCTGGAGAATCCTGAGCAATATAACCCTTTCATTCCTAATATTGGTAACTGTTTGCTTATTGATAAGTCTTGCTAGATGTTTGTCAATTTGTGGATCCTTTCAAAGAACCAACTTTTGGCTTTATTAATTGTCTTTATATTCTGTCTCTTTTCTATTTCACAGTTTTCTGATCTTACTTTTATTTGTTCCTTCCTTCCACTTATTCTGGATTTAATTTGTTAAACATTTTATAAATGTGGAAACAGTTAATTGATTTTCAACCTTTTTTTGTTTTGAAATATAAGCATTCAAAGCTATTCACTTCCTTCTAGGCACTGCTTCAGCTGCATCCCCAAAATTTTGACATGTATTTTCGTTATCATTCAGTTTGATGTGATGTCTGATTTCTCTTGTGATTTCTTTGACACATGGATTATTTAGAAGTTTGTTGCTTAACTTCTATATATTTAGAATTTTCAAAATACGTTATTGATATTTATTTCTACTTTAGTTTTATTGTGGTCAGAGATCCTAATCTGTAATATTTCAGTCTTTTGAAATTTTTGAAGACTTCTTTTATGAACTTGATGAACATTCCGTGCACATTTATCAAGAATATGTATTGGGCAGTTGTTGACTGTTCCATAAATGTCAATTAGGTCATGTTGTTCAGCAGTCTTTTGCAATTCTTCTATATTACTACTGATTTCTGGTATACTTTTTCTTTCAATTGCCAAGAGAGGAATGTTAAAATCTCCAACTCTGACTGTTGATTTGACTGTTTCTCTTTTCAGTTCCATCAATTTTTGCTTTCACATTTTGAAGTTTTGTAGGTAGATACACAGGCATTTCAGATTAACTCATCTTCTTGATGAGTTTTTTATCATAATGAAATCTCCCTCTTTTTCTCTGGTACTATTTCTTGTCTTAAAGTCTATTTTTTTCTAATACTAATATGGTTATGGCAGTTTATATACATCTACTTTTTATGGCATAGCCTTTCCCATATATTTACTTCTCACTCATCTTTGCCTTTATATTTAAAGTGTTTCTCTTCCATACAGCAAAAAATGGGGTCTTGCTATTTGATTTTTCTGACAACTTCTGTCTTATAAATAAAGTGTTTTGTCCACTCATAGTTAATGTTAATATTGACATGGTTTTATTTGTCTACCATGGTGGTATTTATTTTTTATTTGTCTCATCTGTATTTAATTCATCCTTTCTCCCTTTCTCCTTCTTTTGGGTCAATTAAAAATTTTTTAATATGCAAGTTTAATTTCTCTATTCACTTTTGAGCAATTATATATGAATCTTAAAGTTATCACAGCATATTTATAATTAATATTGTATTAACTCACCTAAAGCGTAAGAACATTGTAAGTGTATAGCTCCATTTACCAGTTCTATCTTTTGTCCTAATGTTTTTGTATATATTAAGTCTATCTATATTATAAATTCCACTGTACATTGTTTTTAACATTTTCAATTATCTTTTAAAGAAATAAAGTGAAGAAAATATACGTAATTTACCCTTCCCTATACATGTCATTTCCAGTGCTTTTCATCTTTCCAGTAGAGCTGAATTCCATCAGGTGTCTTTCTTTCAGTTGGAAGAACTCCCTCTAACATATTTTATAGTGTAGGTCTGATGGAGAAGAATATGTTTTTGTTTATCTTAAAGTGGTAACCTTCATTTTTGAAGAATATTTTAACTGGATGTAGAATTCTGAGTTGCCAGATTTTATTTTTTGGCAATTTGAAGATGTTCCATTGTCTTTTGGCTGTCATTATTTCTGAAGAAAAGTTGACTGTAATGTATATCTTTGTATATGATGTGTCATTTTTCTCCAATTATTTTCAAATTTTTCTCTTTATTATTGTTTTTTTTTTTCAGTTTTATTATGATCTATCTAGATGCAGTTTTTTGTGTACTTAACCTCCTTAGGGTTCACTAAGCTTCTTGGATCTATCAGCTATATTTTTCATCAAATTTGGAAAATATTCTGCCCCTTTCTTCTTCTGCTTTCCTTCTAGGACTTCAATTACACATATGTTAGGCCATTTGATATTATCTCATGTCACTGAGGTTCTGCTTAGTTTTTAAAATATTTTTTCTCTCTGTTCTTCATATTTGATACTTTCTATTCATTTATATTTAAGTTTACTGATACCTCTGTTATCTAGAATCTGCTGTTAAGCCAATCAGACATTTTTCATTTTAGATATCATAACTTTAATTCTAAAATTTTCACCTCGTTCTTTCTCATAGTTTCCATCTGCTAATTTATTATTACTATATTTCCCTTTAACATCATTAATATACTTAAAATAGTTGCTTTAAAGTCCTCGTTCAATAGTTTCAACATCTGATTTATCTCAAGGTTGACCACTACTAACTTTTCTCTAGACTATGTGACACATTTTTCTGTTTGAGGGGATCATGTTTAGCAATTATTGATTTATACTAAATATTGTGGTAGATGATATGTTGTAGAGATTTTGGATTTTGTTATAATTCTGTGAAAAATGTTGATATTTGTTCTAGCAGACAGTTAATTTGTACTCTAACACTAAACTCTCTCTCCTGTGATGACAGCAGCTGAAACCTTTGTTCAGCCCTTACACTCTTCCAGTTGTTACTTCTGCTGCATCCCTCGGAGACTTCCTGTGCATACTTAGTTCAGGCTAATACAGGATTTGGACAAAGTTTATATACAGATTTCTAGGGTAACTCTCTAGACATGTCCCTCTGATCTGGGGCTTGCCTTATCAGTTTTCTACCATTCTGGCAGTCCTGGACCCTAACTTCTAACCCTTTCAGTCAGGAAGACCAAGGATTTCTGCTTAAATTTCAGCTGTTCCATGCCATGTAGACTGGATGCATCCTCAGGCAAAATGACATGTAAACCAAATCTTACCCAGTGGTCTTTTCTTTCGAGAACCAACTCCCCACTAGTTTCTTCCTGGTTTTGATTTCTCTCTAATGCTTTCTTATAGTTGCCTAAAGTTATAATCATTTTACATGGGAAAGTTAGTCCTATATAAACTACTTTGCAATCATCAAAAGTAGTGTCTGCCAAAATGAAACTTAATTATTTCCACACTCTCATTCTCTACATAAAATAAGACATTGCAGCATTATTCACAATAGCCAAGACCTGGAAACAACCTAAGTGCCCACCAACAGGTGACTGGATAAAGACAATGTGGTGTATATATATAATGGACTACTACTCAGACATAAAAAGATGAATCTTGACATCTGCAACAACATGGATGGACCTTGGGGGTATTATGCTAAGAAAAATAAGTCAGATGGAAAAAGATAAAATAGTGTATGATTTCACTCATATGTGGAAGATAAACAATGAACAAACATATAGATACAGAGAACAGATTGGTGGTTACCAGAAGGGAAAAGAGATAGGAGGAGGGCAAAAGAGGTAAAGAAGGATATTTGTATGGTACAGATGGCAACTAGACTTTTGGTGGTAAACATGATGTAGTCTATACAGAAATCAAAATACAATTGTGTACACTTGAAATTTATATAACGTTAAAAACCAATGTTACCTCAAATAAAAAAATAAAGATTCAGCAATCTATTTATATCAGATATTAGAGATTAAATCTAGATTTCTTCTTTGTTTTACAATCTCTCTCTCACCCATGGGTAATTTTAACTATACCCATAACCTCTATTATCTCCTCTATCGATGCCTTCCCAGACCTTTATCTTCAGACCTTACCACTCCTTTGAACTACAGATCTACGTTTCCAACTGGCTCACATTCATACTCACAAAATGGAATTTTCTTTACAAAACCTTTCCCAGCCATGACCACCGGCAATGAACACCTCCAACTCTAGACTCTGGAAGAATTTTATTCCTTTTTCTATCTCATCAATATCCAATTTGTGTCTTGTCAATATCTAATTTGTGTTTTAGCTACTTGCATGTGCCTCTTTCCTCAAATATATTACAAACACCTTGTTGCCATGTGTCATGTCTTATTTATCTTCATACCATTAGTGCCTAGGTCATTATTTAGCTCAAAAATATTTGTTAAAACAAGAATGTGAAAGGAACAAATGTTCACATCATTTTCAGGTGTGATAGAAGGATGTTATTGTCCCAAGAAAGTCCTATGCTTCTTACAAAGTTAAACTTTGTTTTTCAGTAGGTCTCTACAGAAGAGATCTTTGGGGAATATGAGTAAAGTGACACACTATGACCAACTACCTGCGGAGACACTTTTAAAGAAAAATATTTAATTGTGAATTTGATGCCATATTGACATCTCCCTCACTTGCTAGTAAAGGAGAATGAAGCTTTTCTTTAAAAACAAAACAAAGGCATTTGGTGAGTTGAAATGCTGAGTTATACACACTTTGGGAAGAGTTATATAATGTTATCTCTTTCTGATATAAGGATAAGGGACATATCACTTGGAAAGTGATCACTTTCCAAGCTCACTCTTTTTCATGAAGAAGTAGCATAATGATAATCAAAATAGTAAGAACTAATTGAGTTGTTACTGTATATTCAAAACACTTCATGCATATTAACTCATTTACTACTCAGAACAATGCTATCAAATATGTATGATTATTAATATGCATTTCCTGGTTGAGGAAATAGAAACTTAAGCAGAAATAAGCTGCAGATATTTTGCAGAACCAAGAAGCTGCTCTGTGGGTATAGACCGTAATCTCTCTCCCCATTCTTATTTCTGGTACCTTTATTTTGCTCACGCTTTGCTTCATCAATACCTTGTGTTTGCCTTTCATGCATTTCACTTAAAGTTATTTTAATAGTGATGTTACCTAAAATCTAATTTTTCCTTATTCTTAAAAATACTCTCCAATCTTGGCAAATATTTCCTTATTTCCATCACTGCAGTGACATTCCATTTTGTTCTTTGTACTGTCGTACTTGCCTGCCACTAATACTAATTTTGCCTTGAAGAAATGATCTTTTTCAATACAAGAAGTGAAAAGCAGTTTCTGTCCCCAGGACAACAATCCTCAAGCTGGTTTTAGTTGGCTGTACTCCATGTTGAATTACATGTAATGGTAAATTGACGTGAGTTGATATCCAGTAGGGATTTATTTGACCCTACCAATCTCATTTCTTCTAGGTCCTTAGGTCTAAGACGTTTTCAAGTTGAGATGACAGGTCCTTTCTGCTTGGTTTATCCTGTTACTTGGTACTTAAAATTTGAAGTTTATTCTTTATTAAAGATACAATAAAATTTTTGCAGTCTCATAAGATACTCTTTACCAGAATACAGGAAAGCAGTATTATGCTGTACATGAACAGTGATTAAATAATGGTAACTCACCAACATTTCAACATCAGACATCGCCTTTGGTCTTTGTTCCAGTATTAAAAACTAGTGATAGTGAATCTTAAGTAGCACACCATCTTGTTTTGAGGAGATTTAGTATACATTTAAATCAGCATTTTCAGTTCAATCTGCAAAGAGATGGCACTCACTCAGAAACACAGAAATGACAAGCAATAAAAGGAAAACGGTTTCCTTTTCTGACATGCCTATATGAGAAAATATTATTAACAATAATGGAAGTTAGTCATTCATGTTGAGAGGGTACTATGCCGGTAAGTGCTCTTGAAGTAACACGTCAAATTTGCCTGTTTCTAAAGTTCTAATTTATATAGTACGTTATTCACTGTGTAATAATATCAGTCTCTGAAGTGCATCCCATAATTATACCAGCAATAATCATTTCTTTTTTTTTATAAAAATAACAGTGAGTGAGCAGCTGAAATGTAATTTCCTGGAGCAAAGATCTAAGAATTGATAGCATTTTTTAACTCTCCTAACATTTTCAAACCCAGTTCAAAAGGTCAAGATTTCTGTTTGTAATGATTTCTAAACTATGTTGCCCTATAAAGTAACGGAATTAGCTATGATTGAAGATCACACATATGAATCACATGCAAATGAATAGCATTTAACGAATATGTGAAAATATTAAAATATAAGGACACCTCAACTATTCAGAGCAATTTAAGGGACAAAATATTCTGTCTTTGAGTTTCTGGCTATGTGACGTTTGATCTATTTGTGCTAGATGTATGAACCAGTTCATTTACCTTGTCTCATTAAATCACTTTGTATTTTTTAAAATACAGACATTAATGAATCACTGGCTTTGGAGTTAAAAATCAAAACATTCATTGCATGGTCATAGTCTTTGGAAAAGTATTATAAAAACATAAATTTAAAGTTTCCATCAAATCCCATAGGTGGAAAAAAGTAAGCTTTTCCTGGAAAAATGATTTTAATTATTTCAAATATAAATTTTAATTCAAAATTTGATGCAAAAGAAGGTCTTGGAAAACAACTGAACAATTTAGAATTTATGTAGACTTATTTTAAGAGGTAATGATAAAAATGCAAATATGAAATTGCCTCTGGCTTTCTTAGCTAACAGAATAAATCTTAGCTGAATCATTTATCCTCATTTATACATATTCATCTTCTTGCTGTAGCCTGAAAACTCAGAGGTAAAAAGTAAAGGCTTTTAGAGGTATCTAGGACACAATTGGTAAACAGATTAACAGTCATGGTATTTGGCAATGCACCTTCCTCTAGTCTCTTTTTCTTATTGCCCATATTTATCTCCATGTGGTGCCTCTGTCTCACGGTTGGCACTATCTTGTTTTACCCAAATGAACCAGAATCAAATTCATGTTTCATTCAAATCTGCTTCTTCTAAGAAATTAATGCCACCCACCCCACATGCAAAATGACATGTCTTTGTTTGGGAGAACTGTTGACATAATATATGACTTTACCCTTTTCACATGGCATATTTATTTGGGGGCCTTCTTGTAAAAGAGAGACAAAGTGTACTAGAGATCTTTCTACTATCTTTCTAGGAGAGTTGATCACAATTATGTCCATAAAGAAAACATTTAAATAAAATTTACTTTTCCTTTTGCAAAATATTCTCAAACCAGACTCTGGGGATTATGCACCGGTTAATCATTCTTGATTCCCCTTTGAGACTTCCTGGTTACAAGTTATATTTCTTAGGACTTCTTTGGTTTTAGGTGATAGAAAATTGTCTTAAGTAAAGAGTCAATTGAGTACAAGGCTTCAGCAGTCTCTTTCGGGACCCACAGGAGCAATAGGGTTGATGCTTAAAAATGTCAGAGAAGGAAACACTGGATTTCTGCCTCAAGTTTCCCCGCTATTCTCTCTCATTTCTGTCTCTGTGCAGTTGCTGGGTTAGTCCCTAGTGCAGACCAGTGCCCTTGGTTTCTCAATCCATATGATAGAAAGCGGCTATTAAATAACTCCACGTTTACGTTGTTCCCATTGAGACATGAGCAAGATGGAGTTGAAGTCTCATTTGCTATGAATGACATGTTTTGAGGCAAACTGGGATTAGCCCCATTCCTTCTGGCCTGAAGGCTGAACTGTGTTGCACAAACACAGCTGCTTCTGTTACACAACATGGAAATGGTGCAAGGTGCATTGAAGGGAACACAAGATGCCTTGATTTTAACTCTCAAATTACTTAACATAAAGTTTTGGCTCACAAAAGAGGTAGATAAGTGGAATATTAGGTCAATCAGTTTTATTCATTGATTTTTAGTATTTATCAATGATCAATTAGATATAATTCAAATAAATCTAAAGTTTTATTTAAGGGAAAGCTAGAATTGGCATTGGTTTATAATTGTGCCTATGGAATCCTACTGCTTATTATCCAGAGATATGAATAATATTTGCCCATTTGGAATCCTATTTGGTAGCAAATCACATAATATACTTGTTTCTTTTATATTTTAGAAACAAATGGGACTAGACTATAAGATTGCTGAAAATGCAAGCACATAAGTTCATATTTGGTTGTAACTCTAAAATATTAATTGTCGATCCTGGAACTCTTCTCTGACGTAATGTGGATACTCATTAGGTCAAAAAGCAGGGATGATAGATGAATTGCTGAGATCATGGTGTTGATGAAGCCAAGGTCAAAGGTGTAAGCTCTGTGAGGGCCAGGATTTTTGTAGAAAGAAAATGAAAAGCCTGCACCTCAAACATAATCTATTCTTCTTTTTGACATATACCATTAAACATGAGGGAAACTGGTGATAATGTTAAGGAAACTACTTACACAAAAATCCATGTCCTCCTTCTGTATCTAATGTCAACTTCATATATAAAGGGAATTTCTCTATTTAATCAGAAGAATATGTTGATCAAGAGTAAATCCAGCAAATCCATATACTCTGGCCTTTATGGAAATAGATTCTCTTCACTTTCAACTATTAATCTAAAAAATGTGCAAGCACATTGTGAACTAATAATTGTTTAGACATTCTCATGACCTAAATAAATCAAAACATATATCATTCCTGAAATCTACAGCATTTTGTGAATATGGTGATTCTCTTACAATAACTAGTTATCTGTTTGAATTTGCTTAATTCCATTCTTACGTTGGAAAAAGAAGAGAGAGAGGGAAAGAGAAAGACATAAATATTCATTACCTTAGAAGAAAAGATAAGTCTTGGGATCCAACATAGTGGCTTTTACTTTGAGAAGTTAAACATCTTGTAACTTTAATCTATTTTGGATGCCCAAAGTCACTGAGTTTTGAAACTGACTGATGGGTCAAGGGATGTTTCAGGAAAAGCAGCTAGAAGTGTGTGAGACTTAGCATTATACCTCAGTGTATATTTTCTTAGAAATTTGAAGTTATTCTTAACTAAGTCTTTACAAATCCAGATAAGAATATACGAGAACTTGTTGACTTTGATGCCACAATGTAAAAGCAAGTACTGGATAATTTTAGGTAGCTTTAATTGAAGAGCTTGACCTATTTGGGATCCATTGAATAGTTTCATTGAGATAATGTTAATAAAGAAAGAGAGGATATTGTTAGCTAATACACACAGTTAAAGTATTTCTTACACAATTGTGTAAGGGAGAGACTGGCCTGCCTACATCCTTTTCATTGTAATAAAGAACCACGTAATAGGATAAAATACACCAAAAATATTGGGATTCCTCTATTAATACCATTTGCATTACTTACGTCCGGTGTGCTAAAGCACACATGCACACACATATGTGTATTGTAAGGTCCGTTTCTTTTCTTCATTCTGCCTACTTCCACTTTAGGTCTGGTTTATGCTGCTGTCTGCGTCTGTGTCCATCAAGGAAGCCAGTAGCTTCTGTCAGTTAACTCCCCATCGCCTTCTGACATGATTCCCAGAGCAATCTGAGTGCCATTTATGCTTTGATGTACAGATTTCCTTTCAAGCTAGTGAAGGTTCCATTACCGCAACTAGGAGGAATAGATTTCTTTTTCTACGGGAATCAGAGTGGTCTATTGTCTCTTTGATACTATTGGATTGTCTTTCAGGGACCCTTTCCAATTTAGCCTCGTATCACTTTCCTACCCTAAAGATCAGTTATTTTCTAAACCAACGTCTCCCTTAAAGGGCCGTACAATAATTTTCATAATACATGTATTAGGCAAAATATAATCCCATTAAGTGCTGAACCATCCTATTAACATTAAAATACAATGAAACAGTCCTACAAATATGCTTTCTTTGGTTATTGGCCACAAGACTTTATTAGAACTATTTTATTTTATTTGGTTTAGTTTATTTTCCAGCTTTTTTGAGATATAATTGACATATAATATTGTATATGTTTAAAGTGTACAATGTGTTGATTTGATATATTTACATACTGGAAAATGATTACCACCCTAGTGCAAGCTAACATCTCCATCATTTCTCTTCTTTTTTTGTAGTGAGGAAGATTTGCCCTGAGCTAACATCTGTTGCCAATCTTCCTCTTTTTGCTTGAGGAAGATTGTCTCTGAGCTAATATCTGTGCCAATCTTCCTCTATTTTGTATGTGGGATGCTGCCACCGCATGGCTTGACGAGCAGTGTGTAGGTCCACACCCAGGATCCAAATCTGTGTACCCTGGGCTGCTGAAGTGGAATGTGTGAACTTAACCACTATGCCACTGGGCCAGCCCCACCATCATTTCTTTTTTTTGGTGAGAACTTTTAAGGTTTACTCTCTTAACGACTTTCCAGTATATAGTATAGTGTTATCAACTATAATCACCATGCTGTACCTTAGATCCCCAGAATTTATTCATCTTATAATAAGAAGTTTGTACATTTTGACCAACATCTCCCATTTCTCCAACCCCTTAGCCCCCGGTAACCACCCTTCTACTGTCTGTTTTAATGATTTTTATTGACTTCTACTTTCGTATCATTGTGGTTGAAAAAAGATAGTATGATTTTAATTATTTTAAATTTGCTAAGACTTGTTTTGTGATGTATCATACGATCTATCGTAGATAAGTATTCCATGTGCACTTGAGAAAAATGTATATTCTGCTACTGTTGGATGGAATATTCTGTATATGTCTGTTAGGTCCATTTGGTCTAAAGTGTGGTCCGAGTCCAATCTTTCCTTGTTGATTTTCTGTCTGGGTTATCTATCCATTGTTGAAAGTGGGTATTGAAGTTGCCTACTATATTTATTGTTGCCTATTTCTTCCTTTTGATCTGTTATTATTTGTTTAATATACTGATATAATATATTATATCAGGTGTTCTGATTTGGGGTGCATATATATTTACAATTTACAACTTAAATACTCTAGATGAATTGACTCCCTTATCATTATCCAACGACCTTCTTTGTCTCTTGTTACTTTTTTTGTCCTAATGTCTATTTTATTTGATATAAGTATAGCTAATTCTGCCTGCTTGGTTCCCTCTTACGTGGAATATATTTTTTCATCCCTTCACTTGAGCCTATGTATATCCTTAAAGCTGAAGTGAGTCTCTTTTAGGCAGTGTCCAGTTGAGTCTTGTTTTATATCCATCCAGCCACTCTATTCTATGTCTTTTGATTGAAGAATTCAATCCATTTTCATTTCGAGTAATTATTGATAAGTGAGGACTTACTACTGCCATCTTATTAACTGTGTTCTGGCTGTTTTCTAGTTCCCTTGTTCCTTTCTTCCTCTTGCTATTGAACCTCTTAACTCCATGTTCTTGTGCCTAATGCACAGTAAGCCAATCACTGAGCCATCCGTGCTTGGAGATGGGGAAATGTTTTATTCAAACTGGCCAAAATGAGAAGGTGAGAAGATGGGTTCTCTCAAATCCACCTTAACGAGAGAAGAAAGCAGGGTTTCTGTAGAGCTAAGGGGCTTGACAGGAGGTGTTTTAGAGAAACAAAGGGGTAATCTCTCACTCCAGAGAAGTCCTTGGGCAATCTGACTTCTGAGCTTCAAGGGCAGCTGGGGGCTGGTCATCTGGTGATTACAACCTCCCTGAAGGTTTCTTTTTATTCTGCAAAACGAGCTCACAAATCCTCTCGACCTCTGAGTCACCCCTCTGGTTAAACAAGAAAACAGCAGATTGTGAAAGTCAGTCACATTCTCATTGAATATCTACAGTAACCCTCAGGTACCTGGCTTCAACCCCCACTGTCTTCATCTGTGTATCTACAGTAACCCTCAGGTACCCCGTTTCACTCTCTTGCTGCCTTCCTTTGTAAATTGACGATTTCCCACGGTGGTATACTTTGATTCCCTTCTCTTTATCTTTTGCAGATCTACTATGGGTTTTTTTACTTTGTGATGACTATGAGGTTTTCATAAGACATCTTATAGATGTAACGATCTATTTTCCTCTGACAACAGCTTACCTTGGATCTCATATAAAAACTCTACCTTTTACTCCCTTCCTTTTATGTTTTGATGTCACCATATACCTCTTTTTGTATAGTGTATTCATTCCAAAATTATTGTAGGCATAATTATTTTTAACACTCTTGTCCTTTAACATTTATACTAGAGCTGAGTGGTTAACGCTCCACCAAATTACAATATCATGGTATTCAGAACGTGACTATATACTTACCTTTACCGGTGTGTTGTATGTTTTCATATGTTTTCATGTTACTAATTAGCTTCCTTTTGTTTTAGCTTGAAGAACTCCTTTCAGCATTTCTTATAAGGCAGGTCTAGTGGTGATGAACTCCCTCAGCTCCTGTTTGTCTGGGAAAGTCTTTATCTCTCCTTCACTTTTGAAGGAAATCTCTCCTGTATAAGGTATTTTCAGTCAAAAAAAATTTTTTTTTGTTTCTTTTTAGCATTTTAAATATATCATCTCCCTCTCCCCTGGCCTGTGAGACTTCTGCTGAGAAATCTACCTTATGGAGGTTCCCTTGGAAGTTACAAACTTTTTTTCTCTTGCTGCTTTTAAGATTCTCTCTTTGTCTTTTGTTTATAGTTTATAGCTTTATATATAGTTATATATATAGTTTATAGTTATATATAGTTTATAGTTTTATATAGTTTATTATAGTTTTATTATAATGTGTCTTGGACAAGATTTCTTCAAGTTGATTTTGTTTGGTGACTTATGAGCTTCATGAACTTAGATACCTAAATCTATCACCAGATTTGGGAAGTTCTCAGCCATTATTTCTTTAAATAAGCCTTCTGCCTCTTTCTGTTTCTCTTCTCCTCTGGAAACCCAATAACTTGCAAAATGATTCTTTTGATGGTATCCCATAGGTCATGTTGGCTTTCTTCACTCTTTCTCATTCTTTTTTCTTTGTTCTCCTCTGTCTAAATAATTTCAAAGTTCCTGTCTTCAGTCTCACAGATTCTTTCTTCTGCCTGATCAAGTCTGATGTTGATACTCTCTATTGCAGTTTTCATTTCATTTATTGTATTGTTCAGTTTCAGAATTTCTGTTTGGTTCTTTTTTTATGATTTCTCTCTCTTTGTTGAACATCTCATTTTGTTTATATATTGTTTTCCTGATTTTGTTGAATTATCTTTTTGTGTTTTCTTATAGCTCATTGAGTTTCCTTAAAACAACTATTTTGAATTTTTTTTTTGGATTAGTTGCAGGTCTCCATGTCTTTGGGTTCAGTTACCAAAAGATTATTGTGATTCTTTGGTGGTGTCATGTTACCTTGATTTTTCACATTCCTTGAAGCTTTGGGTTGCTGTCTTCACATTTGAAGTAGTGTTCCCTTCCTCCAATCTTTACTAACTGCCTTCAGGAGAGTGATACCTTCCATCAGTCCTGCTAGAAATTCAGATGTTATCTCAGACTTCCTATGGATCCATCTGCTCCACACTTTTTACTCCCTCATGTGGCAGAATTCTTGAGCTTATTTGCTTTCTCTGGATCCTGCAACACTGCAGGATGAGTGCTGACAGCCTCTCTTGTTTTGCCAAAGGTGAGCACTAAAGCTCAAGTTTGTGGTCTCTCTCTGGTTTGCAGGTTCAAGCTGGCTTTCTATGCATGCTCACTGGCCATTTGCCAAAGCTTACTCTCACTGCTACTGTTGGGAGTGCTCACAGGGAGCCAGCTACAGGATAGGGAAGTGTGGGTGAGGCGTGCAGAGAGCTGAGGGTGCCCATGGGCCAAGCTGGGTGGATCTGCAGGTGAAGTGTTCCCAGCAGCACATGGGTGGGCTTCTTGATGAGTCCGATGCAATTAGTAGGATCTACATTCCTTAAATGCCTTCTGAGAGTCCTATCTGCTGCTCTTCCTGCTTCCTTGTTAAGGTAGCTCATGATTTACTAGCCTAGATGGAGTTAGAAATGAACCCTATGGCTGTGTCGTGCACAGCTCAACAGCTGGGAAAGCTTACTCATACGCTTTTCCTTCCTTCTGCAGAACAAGTCACTGGTCAAGAATATCTCTCTTGGCCCTAAGCTGTGCTGCCTTGAAGGAGGGGTGTTATGGGTAAAGTCAGGATGCTCCTCTTACCCACTCCAATGCCTGCAAACTCATAATTTTTTGCTTCAGTGGTGTGCTGGAATTTCTTCTCTGAAAACCTGGACTTCCACAAAGACTCTCTTGCCCATGGGTGATTGTCTAAGACAGTGTTTTCCAAGGGCTCCCAGATCATGGCAGAGAAGGGCTGGAGTCAGTTTACAGGTCACTGTGGGGTCCACAGACAGGACTAAAATCTGTTTGCCTATTACCTGATGTACAGGTGGTTAAGATTCCTCTCAGGTTCCTTGGCATATGGTACTGCATCCCACAGCTCCCAGAAAGGCATTTTGTCCATGAACCGATGCCAGATTTTTGTGTTTTTCTGCTTTATTTAATTTATTTTTTTGGTGCAAGAGTCTGGAACAGAGTCATATCTGCACTGGAAGCAAGTTCTTATGTGTGATCTTGTTCTAAGCCCGTGGAATTCAGTGATCAGTTGGACTTGTGCCCTCAAATCCCAATACTGTCCACAGAGGTGGATTACAATGTTGTCTTGGCTCTAGGATTTCATTTTTCTTGAATTAGTAGTAAGGATTTCAACATTCTTTTTTTGTGGCTTTCTCTTTCTACTTTTTCTTCAGTAGACAGCAATAGGGAGGGACTAACTCCCTACTGGATACCACTGGTTGGTTGGTTGGTTGGTTTGCAAGAGCATTTTGATATTGTGCTATTTTAAAATACACTTTTACCTTACTACCTAGACTAATAGGAATGCCTGTCATCTCAATCACCAGTCTGAAAATCTGGTAAATCTGGTAAACTGAATGTTAACTAGTTTTTTTCTCTCTCCGTCAACCACCATTAACCCCTACTCATGAATTGTTTCCTTGGTTTGTTTATTTTATTTTATCCACGAATTGATCCATTCAAATCATATTGGGGCTGTTCCTAAATCCGTTTAGGCTATCCATTTTTTCCAGCCCCATAGCCAAAGCCAAGCATCTGTGACTTCATTACCTCTTGTTTGGACTCTTGCAGTAGACCTCTAGCCTCTCTCCCTACTGTAACTTTAACCAGCTGCTATTCACTCTCTCTGTGCTGGACTACATGTTAGCATATGGGAAGATGGGGAAGCAATTGAAATGATTTCATAGTTAACATTTCAAAAGAATGTTGAAATAATCCTTATGAGAAAAATCAGAACATGGTCAGATTTCTTTACATTTACTTTTACAATTTGATGTTGTTGTTATTTCTTTACATATGGCAAATTCACCATCATATTTTCAGTACCTAGGACCTCTGAAGATTTTACCTGGGCTCTGCAGACTCCATGAAACTACCAGTGTAACTACTCAAAAAACCAAATCTGGTAATATCTTCCCTTCATTCCACCTTCCACAGATTTTCATAACCCAAGGCATAATTAAGTTCTGTAGCATGCTGTTCAGGGCTGAGCATTATCTGAACTTGACCCCACTTCAAGCAAGCCTAATTGGTTGCCACCCACCCTATATTGCAGTTCTCCCAATTGACTCGATCATTCCCAAAATGTGCGTTGCAATCACACCTTGATGTTTTTGGTTATGTTGTTCCCTTGTAGAATGTTCTTTTTATCCACTTTGGGTTGAGAAACTTATCCTTCCACACTCATATTAAGTATTGTCATGATGAAGAGATAATTCAATATGGAGCCATATATTCCTTTCAAAAGTTCTAGTGGTGGGGCTGGCCCTGTGACATAGTGGTTAAGTTTGCACATTCTGCTTTGGTAGCCTGGGGTTTAAAGGTTCAGATCTCAGGCACAGACCTACACACCACTTATCAAGCCACGCTGTAGCAGTGTCCTATATAGAAAATAGAGGAAGATTGGCACAGATATTAGCCAAAGGAGGAAGATTGGCAACAAGTGTTAACTCAGGTCCAATCTTCCTCACCAAATAAAAAACAAATTCCAGTGGAATCAGGCCCATTTCTGCTGTGCATTTATCACCTCATGTGGTGGCTAGTCGTATGACTTTATCTCCATATTAGAACAGAAGGTTGTTGAGGGCAGAGCACAAGTCTTAATTACCTTTGTAGATTCATGCCTGGCATGGTGCTCAGCACAGTACAGAGGCTCGATCTATAGCTATTGTTCAATGACTATGTATCTTTCCAGGTTAAAACACAAAGTGGAATGTGTTTCCCTAATGCTTTGTAGTTTCTTGCACCACAAGATTTGTCTCTTAAGGATTGAAAAACACTCTTTTATTCCCAATTAAAATGTTAAATTTAACAAAACCCTTTTAAGAACTCTGCACTAAAGCCTGAACTCTTTAATTTATATGAATGACTATATTATTCTGCTGTACTATAAACACAACTGTAATATTGGCAGAAAATAGATCATCTGGGGAAGGTCAGATATTTTTAGTTTTATGTTTTTAATTTCACTTTTTCTTGATCATGAAAAACGGAGCTGAAGTTGTAGGCTCAGTTTGTAGGCTTATTCATAATGAGCAACTGCTGCGATAATCACCAGTCAAGGTTAAAAGATCAAAAGTAATATTTATATACATTTACATTCTACAAAGATCTTTCATATACCTTTTCCCTTTGCCTCTCATAATAGTCTTTTTAATTAAGTACACGACAGGCATTGTTATTACGCCCATGGTACAGATAAAGAGGCCAATGCTGACGGAGTTTGTGTGGTTCATATGTGGCCATGTCATTAATAACTGGCAATTAATTCTGGGATATTAACTCAGGCCTTCTACCTCCAAAACCCTTGCCTTTCCATTAAACGATGCAGCATCCCTGATTCCATGGGTCTGGATGTGTACAAAGTTCTTCTAATAAGCAGAACATTCTATTCCTCACTCATTCTTTCATAGATTATATATTTTTCTTTCTTATCTCCTCTTCCCTCTTTTTGAACTACTTCAGTTATTTCTTTCTGGCCTGTAAAAAACTTAGGGTAGGAGGCTGATATATTAACTTTATGCAAAGTAATAAAATACTCTCAATTTTTAAAGATATTCTAATTTAAAAGGAAACCTTTATTAACGTCAATTTAATGTGCTGGTACAAAGAAAAAGTGGAAGTTGAATAGTTGCATTCATTCACATTCTAAATACAGAGTGAATTTTGTGTTAGGATAACTAACATCCTGAAATCCCACATTTTATTTCTCTTTGCTGGGAACATTAACTGCATTGAAATTATAAGGTCAACTTTCAAATATATTAAAAGGTTGACATCTTACCAGAACATGCAAAATTTACAAATGAAGTCTGATATTTTGCTTTATTGGAGGTAAAAACCAGTTTTTATGAATATTTATTATAATTAAAATGAAAACTTATTTAAAAGAATATGTCGTGGTTAAAAAGATGAAATTTTAGAAATAGATGTGCCTGAGTTTTCCTCCAAACTCTGTAATCCACAATGTGATTTTAGATAACTTGCTTAATTTTTTAAATGTTAGTTTACTCACTTGTAAGATGGATTGATATTTGGATCGAGTGAAATAACTTATTTAAAGCACATCAATACGTATAAGATATGTTAAAATAAATGATTGTTCTCACTATTATGACATTAGGCTAATTTATATTTTTGTTATTTTTAACATACTTTTTTAGTGTTTTAGTCAGTAATCATTGATATGTACCATTGGATAACATGAAAATAGTCTATACACTCAACCATCTGATCTAATTTTCTCTTAAAATTCTGTTCACTATTTATCTAAAAGATCTATGGTATGTACAACACAATGGTAGGATTAGCTGGGAGCCAAGATATGGGAATTACATTTTAAGTTTTTTTTGACATAAATTGAATAGCCAGTACTTCAGTTAATCAAGAAAATGTATAATCTAGATAGTCAAGTCAAAAAAATCAGATGACTTTTCTTTCTTTCTGCACCTTTTCGAGAATGCATCCTGCATGTCCACCCCCTTTATTTCTTGGTCTTCCTCTCTTCCCAATTTGGTTGTACATTAGGGCCGTGTGAGTTTCCCTACATTTTCTTCCTTGCAGTCACCAAAGCAAGCACACTAGCCCTCCATATATGAACTAATCACTGTGGGCAAAGACTGGGTGTCATAAAAATCATCGCAAGTTTAGGTGTTTCTTGGAGTTTTGGTGTCCTTAAGAGCTCCATTCCTTCTATTTTAGTCTGTCACCCTCTACTGCACCAATATTTCTGCTGAATCTTTACCTGAATTCCACAAAACACCAGAAATACACAATATAACAAAAAACAAAGCAAAATACCCAAACCCTCCTACATGTCTCGTATGGTGGAAAAGGAGGAGGTAGTTTGTATGCAACAGTGCAAACCAATCGAAATGGAATATCTGATGTCCCTCATCTTAATCTTTCTTCAATGCTGTTCAATTGTATCTTCTCTCATCTTTACCTCTATGCTCTTCCCTCTCCCCTTCACCCTCATTCCTGTGCATTTCAAAAGTTGCACTCTAGTCACCTCTTTTTTGTAGTCAGTCTCAACCCTGAGAAGCTATCTTCCTAAACAAACATGTCTTTTCTGTAAGAGGGATTCTTATACTGGATGGTTTAATTTTGTTTTTACTACACTACAAAATAAAATGGCTAAGTTACCAAGGTTAAAAAAAATTAATAAGCATTCACTGTGGTGTGCCTCCCAGAACCTTTGTGAGAACTGAAGAATGTACTCCCCCAGTTGCTAAGAATGCTGCTGGCGGACAGTGCTGCTGATAGCCCTTTCCAAGATTACCTTCGTTGAAGAGGGTCCACTCACTCACCCAAGGTCAAAAATGCTCCTAGGGCAGCATGCAACCAGTGACTTGTCTACATGGGGCTATATAGTTGTGGTACCCTCACCTCAATTTGGAGCATCCATGAAGGACCACAGTAGCTTTATAGTAGCCTGAGGTGTCAGCTGAGGTCTTCACTGAGACTGAATGGCAGCTCATCCTCTCCTTCCACCTAAAACAGCTTCTTTCCCTTCCCTTCCATGAACATCAATTCCAAAAGCCCTCCCTGATAAGCTTTCTGCATGCCAATCATCTCAGAATCTGCTTCCTTTGAAACCCATCCTGGTTCTTAATTAGTGTTCTTCTACATCGTTACCAAGTCTTTCAGTCCGATGGGACTTTGCTTGGGTGATTCTTCATGGCAGGTTCATTTGCTCAGATTGTGGCTTTGGGTATTTTGGCTGGGAGCCAGGCATCAGTATATGTTTCTTTTCTTTTTTTATTTATTTTTTATTTTTGTTGAGGAAGATTCGCCCTGAGCTAACATCTGCTGCCAATCCTCCTCCTTTTTTGCTGAAGAAGACCGGCCCTGAGCTAACATCCATGCCTATCTTCCTCTATTTTATATGTGGGACCACTGACACAGCATGGCTTGCCAAGCGGTGCCATGTCTGGACTAGGGATCTGAATCGGCTAACCCTGGCCCCCGAAGCAGAACGTGTGCACTTAATTGCTGTGCCACCGGGCCGGCCCCCAGGCATCAGTATTTTTTTAAAGATCTTCAGGAATTCTAATGTGTAGGTATGTTCAAGAACCACCAGCCAATAACTCCACCAGTCTGCATTAAGTCTCTCTACCTCTTTGGCTGTATTTTTTTGTTAAAAGAACACTTGCTCTCTCTTTGGCATTTTTGTGTTTGACTTAGAAAATAGTTTTATTTAATGCTCATCTGAGGAGCCTTGCTGTTTCTACCTTGAGACTAATAAGTGACTTCTGTCTCCTTGGCTCAGATTGTGGCTCCTCCATTCTTCAGGATCGCCATGATTTATTTACATATTGCGCGTTTCCTCGAGGACATGTGTGGTCATATTAGAATTATGGTTTGACAATAGAAGAATCATCTTAACATGCAGAAACAGTAAAAGACAGTATCCATCAAAGGACAAGAAATTGTTTCATCACACCATTTAATCGTTTTATCCCACCACTAAGAAGTCACGATTACAATGAATTATTTGAGAAAAATAAAAGCCATCAAGCAAACAAATCCTGAAAAAAAAGGACAAGCTCTTTCCTATCTCTCTGGGTTGTAAAATCAGTAAGTACTGGGATAGCTAAGTACTAGCTTTCAGTATATAAGAGAGAGAAACAAATGAGGCTTCAATCTAAGTAGTATCTTTTTGATGATACATATGCCATTCACTTTTCCAAGTTATTAATTCAATATTTGAAGCCTAACATTTATACAGCCCTTTCTAGTATATAAAATGTCTTCACATCAGTGATCTCATTTGACATTCTTCAGTTGTGCTGAGTGATTTAATAAACTAGGTGATACTGGCATTAAGCTCCTGTAAAGAATGTAATCATGATTAACAAAAAGAAATTTGATATATTGCCATCTATATATTTACATCCAGTTATTAAAGTTTAATGTTACTTGATGACCTAATTTTTGAAAGATTCCTATACACGCAGTCCAAGAGTTTAAGAGGAATAGTACTCTTAAGAAGGGAAATATTAGAACGCGTATTTAGAATTAGGTGAGCCAAACTAAAATGGATGATTCTGCTCACATAGCTCAGTTATGAAGTCTGCACTTTTCATGCCAGAGTCCACAAGGAAAATCTCCAAAGTAATAAAGTTTGATCTCTTTAGGATCTATCATTTCCAGGCAATTTAATCAATTTTTAGAATTTCCGTAGTTCCAAGTTTCCTGGATATACTTGGATGTTGTTCCAGAGTTGGTGATTAAGGAAACAAAGGTGACAGGTGTTGAAGCTTTCTGGTCATGGGGCCTGAAATCATGTTTTATTTTACTCCAATAAACTTGACTAGGTCCCAGTCCCACTACATTATATAAAACATACTTAATACTGCTCTTAATAATGGCAAAAGAGTTTAAAATATAGCGTGCAGGAAACTAGCCCTGAGATTTTTTTCATCTTTAAGAGGTAAAATGAAGTCTCTCACCAGGGTAAGTGTATACACTGAAAGGGTAAAAAGAATATGTATTATAGAATTGTAAAGTTCTTATGAAAGTTCTGGCTGAACCTTGTCAGTCAGTAATCTTTGAAACAATAAGAGATTACACTGAATTAAAGTGAAAAAGGTTTTTGCGACTAAAAACATTTTCTTCTTTTGTAAATTATAATGGACATATGTGTATGAGATAAATATGACCATATCTTAATAACCATAGATAATAATAGCTAATTTTTATGGAGTGCTTACTATGTTCCAGGTCACAAACACTGTCCTCATAACAGCCCTGTGATGCACCCCTCATTATAGACAAGGACACCGAGAGATCAAACAAATTATCAGAGCCTATGCAGGCATTAAAGGGCCAAAGTGGAACTGGAACCCAGGGAAAAATATGCCAATCTGTGCATTCTGGTAAAGTTTAATTCTTCTTAAGGCTCTTAAGGCTGTTCCGGAAGGCCAAAAGTTAGGGTATTGGAAAAACAAACCAGCTATGTTGGATAAAGAAACAGAATAAAAGATTCATCTTTCTTAGTGGAGAAGAAAATGAGTTCTGCTAGCAGACTAAATGTTCCCAGAGAGTCTGGAAATGTTACTTTGATTTCAGAATTGTTCAGCTTACAATTAGACAATGAAATGTTCGGACCAGAGACGGCAGGCGGGTCTCGTTGCACATTTGAAGAAAGACTGTTGATAGCGGCTGATAGCGGCAGGATGCTTTGAGCAGCTTTCTAAGTCCTGGGTCAACAGGGTGCAGCATTGTCTGCCTGGGACCAGGGAGAGACTGATGGATAAGAATGCTAGGAATGTACCAGTCTTGTAAGCAGTGAGAGAAAGGACTTAGTGAGTATAAGAAATTATGAAATTTAACAAATTTTGCCTCTCATCCTGGGATCTCTGATTCCCCCCCCCCCACCACCACATGAATCCTCACTAATGTGCTCAGAGTTTCATAGTATATGTACGTTTCCTTGTTACAATTTATTTTTAAAATTTAAGTTGAATTAACTTAGAATTTTAAGTTAGGAATGTAAATTAAAGATATTAGACTGTCTTGACACCCAAAAACGGCAGTCCCCTATGGTGCCCCCTAACATATCAGTGATACTGTGCAATAGAACTGCTTTCTCCTTTTACACTCAGCCCTGTGCTTTTTCACGCAGTGCCTGCTGCAGCTGAGTGATAGAGATAAGTGTGAGTTCAGGAGCCAGACTGTTGGGCTTAAATCTTGGCTCTGCCACTTATTAGCTGAGTGTTATTGGACAAGTCACATAACTTCTGCTGTGCCTCTTCCCCTAAAGAAACTGGGGGAAAGAAAAGCGACCTTATATACCTTACTGCATATTTCATAGACTCAAAGACGCTCTGATGCTATGCTTTAATGTTGTGTCAATGTGAAGTTTTCACACGACTACAGCACCATGCCACCAGGCTGGGACTCATTTAATAATTGTATGATGCTTCTTGATCTTAGAATCATTAAATTATGGGAAAAAGTAATGTCTACTAGAAGTAATTAAATCAGGTAATTACTGTAAGGATTAAATGAGCTAATGTGCCAAGTGAATAGAATAGTGTGTTTGCACATAGAAAGAACTCAGTATTATGAAAATCTATCCATGATGTTGAATGTGTGTGTATGGGTTTACTTGAGACTAGCAACGGTCTGAGTTCAATACACTGTATGAGGCCATGTTTCCTCTCAGCACAAAAGAAGTCAACTTACATGTGTGATGTTCATACAGGGCCTGGGAAGATAGAGTACTGATTCAGTGAATTACTCTGAAGCTTGCAGTGATCCCAGTGGAGTGATACGAACTAAGCATAGAAGGTGAAAAAACCCTGGGACAAAGGGAAGTTTCTTTCAGACCATGGTTGTTGATGCCTTTATTGATACTTAAAGATCAAGATGGAGTTAAAACAGAAAGATAAAAAAAAAAAATCTAATGAAACAAGAAAAACATTATTAAAATACAGTCTCAAGTAGCTCTCCAAATATAAAGCCATTTAAAATTAAAATAAACAAAGCAAGAAAATATTCTCATCTAATACAGCCATATTTCTCCTCTGACCCCAGATGTTACTACAATAAATGTCTTTACCACACACAATCAAAAACCCTATTAGAAAAAAGCAGCAAACTCTAAAATGGTACTATGCAAACTATCTTCCCCACAAAGCAAAAACTGAAAAAATAAACTATCACTGATAAATGTATATGTATTTATGTACAAAATAAAGGTCAACATTCTTAAACTTGAGATTTCTTGGTCAAAGTATGGTAGTTGCAGAGAAAGATCAAGAAACAAATTACTGTAGAAGCTGGCTGACATCCATTTAGTAATTAAATTTATCATGCATTCCCAAACATATAAATACTTTTAAGAATTACTCTTGAGGTCAACATGTTCTAACTTTAAAAAACTGAGTACATGAATTCAATATATTAAATATATATTGGTTTAGAGGAATAGAATATCTCAAAAATATCTGTCCATCATGTTTCTGAATCACAAAAATGTTTCTAGTTAAGAGACCTGTTCCACCCCATCACCCCCATTCCATAGCTAAGAGTAGGCACTTAAAATAATCAGTATATATTCTTATGTGGACTTATGTTTTATTAAAACAAATATATTCTCAAACTTTCAATTGCACCTATAGTTAGAACAATCATCTGTTATAAGAGAAATTAAGGAAATCCGACTTACTTGAAATTTACAAATAATTTCCCCTAACCTCATTTTAGCTGCTGCAGCAGCACCTCTTTTCCCACCCACTGAACTCCTAACTAGACTCGCTAACAAACAGAAAAGAGTGGTGATATATGAGCTTTTATTACCAACCTTACAGAAGAGCTAATGATCAATCAAAAAGTAGTTATCTATAGAAGGACTGAATTTGCTGCATCAAGAAAAAGAGAAACGGTTTTGCTGCTTTCCCCTCCAAACGCCTTCGTAAAGGGGGTCAATCAACAGATAGTTTTCCAGAAAGGATGGTTCTTCTTTGTTGGTTTGCTTTTTTTGTTGAGCACATGGTAGTAACACAGCCGTCAGATATTTATAATATCTCACTATCATCTCAGATGAGTCAAAAAAGTGAAGTTCAGGATAGAATGAAACTGAAAAGTCTTTAGTTTTACTTTTGCTATGAAAATGATACTTTTATTCTCCCAGTGAGGAAAAACTGTAGTGGATTTTAAATGAACAACTGTAAAGGTATGAGGTAAAAGTGAGAGAGGAAAGACCCCTGGCTTTTTCATGCCTTTTCTGCTTTTATAGCATTGAGGCCAGCACACAGGCTGGTGGTCTGGAGAGATCCTGGACAGTGTGAGCAATCAGTGAGAGCATCTCCTCGCATGCCCGGTTCACTGAGGTCACCTCTAAAGATACATGACTGGAGATTACTGGTTGCAAAGACAAGGAATTGTAAAAACCAAGTCATTCTAAAGACTGATGTTTTGGACGATCTTCTGTTTTAGTGCCTGTTTGAAAATGGCCGTGAGATAAAAATTTTAAACATAGATGTTGTTTACAAAGATGTAAAAAGCAAAATTATTCAAAAGTCCTTAACAACCAAGAGATGAACCAAACTATATCAGGCAAATAGCAAAATCAAAAAAAAGGAAGATAGATATGGCTGTATAAATATAATATTAGTCAAAATGGAATTTAGAGCCAAAAGCACTGAAAGTTGCCAAGCAAGATATTTCCTACTGATAAATGCTACAGTCCAAACTAGAAGATAGAATAATTTTAAGCACATATCAGCATGGCCTGGAAATACACAAATCTAAAACGCTGGTGAGAAATATAAGTAAACCTCTCTCAGAAATTGGTACATCAAAAATAAGTAAAACACTGGGTATTTGAAAAACAAAAGCAACGGGTTTAGAAAAATGTGTACCCTATAATCAAGTGAATAAATATTCTACATCAACAAATCAAAAACTAACTCAACAGAACAATAAATAGACACTTTTAAATACTCTGCTCAAGAAAAAAGGAAAAAAGTAAAATAAAAAAAATAAGGTTTAAACATATTTTTAAAATACTCTATGCAACTTTCTATCAATAAATTTTTTAGGGGCTAGCACTGTGGCTGAGTGGTTAAGTTCCTGCGCTCCGCTTCGTGGCCCAGGGTTTCACCGCTTTGGATCCTGGATGCGGACATGGCACTGCTCATCAGGCCACACTGAAGCGGCATCCCACATACCACAATTAGAAGAACCCACAAGTAAAACAAAAGAACAAAATTGGCAACATTTGTTAGCTCAGGTACCAATCTTTAAAATAATAATAAAAAAAATTTAAACACTAAATGAAATAGACAATTCTTCAGGAAGATGTAAATTGTGAAAATTGGTCAAAAAGAAGTATAACGCCTGAATACATCAATTCCTATAGGAAAACTTATCCTCACAATATGAGAATTGTAGAATTCTAACAAATTTTTATGACTAGATAAACCCAGTTTATATAAACGATTCCAAAGCATTAAAAAAATGACAGCCTTCTTAATTCTTTTTGAGACCAAGATAAATAGACTAAAATTGAGCAAGAATAGTGAAAAAATAGAAAAGTACAAGAAAAACACATATAATTCAAAATCCCGAAATAAAATAACAGCAAATCAAACGTATCAGCCTGTTAAAAAAATAATATTATGACCAAGTAGGGTTTATTCTAAAAAGATTGATTCAATATTAGAAAATCTAATGGCATAATTCACTACGTTAATTGATTAATATATAATCATCTACAGAGATGAAGAAAAAACATTTTTTAAAATTCAACATGTACACTCATAAAGTCTCACAATCAACTAGGTACACTATGAAATATATCTATACCTATGGTAAATGTTATAATAACGGTGAAATATACAAAGCCTTCCTACTATAGTTAGAAACAATAAAATGCTTTTGGTCAACATTACTGCTAACTATACAGGAAATTAATCTTGAAAAGATGTGGGGAAAAAACCCTGTCATTGTTTGCAGTCACAATTAACTGTCAGAAAAATCCAAGAGAATCATCAAAAAGCTATTAGAGCTAATACAAAAGTGAAATAAGACAGAAACAAGATAAATAAATAAACGTGGACAAATTTCCAATACAGCAGTAAAAGAATCATTCGAAAAAATGCTGCAAAAAGCAGATCCCACCGATAATAGTTATGAAAATTATAGTGTAATAAAATGAGATGTTTACTGAAACTCTATGAAAGTGTATATATGATCTGAAAAGTGAGAGACATGTTATAGTAGAGGATAGGATAATAGATGAAACTATTAACTTTCACAACTCAACAAAATTTCCAAGAAAATTTGTTATGGAACTTGACAAAATGTTCCTAAATTTTATGCACAAGAGAAAATGTGAAAAAGAATAGAAAAAAATTTGACTAAGAAAAAAAAAGTGTGGAGAGTGAATTATCATAATCATATTCTAGTCTAACAATCAAGTATTACGCAGGAATTAAATAAAAGATCAGTGGAACAGGATAAATGATCCAGAAACAAACATACCCTTCTATGGGAATTGTGTATGTGATAAAGGTCGTATTTCATATGATTTGGTTAAGGTTGTACGTTTTAACAAGTGGTGTTTGGAAAATAGATCTTATATTTAGAAGTTTTTTTAAAAGTTAGATTTCTACCTCATACACAATAATTCCCAGGTGAACTACAGGGCTAAGTAAATACAAAACAATAAAAAACAGGAAAAAAATAGGATAATTTTATAAGTTGGAGGTGGAAAAACCTTGAAAATCTACAGTTGAAAATACTGACAGAGTAAACCACATAAAACAAAAAGTTCAGTAAGACAAAATATCATAGACAAATTTAAAAGATTAGCAAAAGACCAGGAAAAAAATGTATTAAGGAGTTCTTACTAATTAATTGGAAAAAGCCAAATAATTCAATAGGGAAATGAAAATAGACAATTCAAAAAACCACAAAAGGCTAATAAATATAAGAAGAAAATCACCAATCTGTCTCATTAGTAACCAAGAACGTCACAGTTAGCATGAGGTATCTTTTGTCGCCCATCATATTGGCAAAACTTCTAAACACATGCAACATTCTAGATTATTGAGGATGGAGTCTATAAATTTTTGTATACAATGTTGGTGGGAGCGTCAACTGGTATTGTCTTTAATTAGGGCAAGTTGGCCATGTCTCATTAAAATTTAAAATGCAAATAATTTTATCATAGAAAATAACCCATTTCACAGAGATTCTAGCACTCTGTGTGCATGTTTTTACTGGCAATGTTGCAGAAGAGATCCAAATCACCAGGAATGATCTAGGAAAACATGTTTCTGGATGGGGTCCATAAACCACATCCATAAATATAGTTTTCAAGGTTTTATTACCTCCCACGGATAGTCATTTTACAGAGTACTTGAAACTAGTACTGTGGTCTGACTCAAAGGCTAACTTCCAAAGAAAAAAGAATAAGGCCTTGACTAGATTGTCTTACATTTTGTGGTTACTATTTTGAGCTGCATAAGATCCTTTTGCCAAAGGAGGAAGTCGCTGGCTTTTAGAAAAGCTCATCTTCTTTTAGCTAAAAGGCACTTTGAAGTAATGTTAAAATATTTATAATTTCAGCCATATTTAATTAACTTTTCTCCACATTCTTTATTCCAGGAATCCCATCTCCAAGCATCTCATTTAGAGAAATACTTCCATGCAACAAGACATATACAAGGATGTTAACTGTAACATTGTTTTTAGTAGTGAAAAAATTGGAAACAGATTACTTAGAAATGGTTAAATTAACTATATGTCTATATTATGGAACACTATGTAGCAATTAAAAAGAATGAGGTAGATGTACATATATACTAATATGGAAACATTTTTAAGACACATGCTTAGTGAAAAAGGCAAGTTACAGAAAATGTATAATTAACAGTTCCACTTTTTTGGAAACAAAACAAATCTTTATGGAAATGTGTACATAAAAATGCTTATTGGAAAAGACTAGACATTACACACCAGTTAACACAAGTTCCTCTTGCAGCAGGACTAGGGGCTTCCACTTTTTATTGGTTTCCTGTTCTTTTTTTAAAGTATTTTCACAAAGGAAATATAGTCATGTATTACTTCTTCAAAAAAGGGGAAGTTTTGAAAAATATTAATGTTTACATTTGCTGATTGTGAACACATGAAATGCTTAAAGTTTATATACATATATTAGAAATAGTCTGTGACTGTACATTAACCATAAGAAAATAATTGGAAGAGTATTCACCTAAATGATGCAAATTTTAAATGCTGTGATGTTTGAATTTAAAAAGTTCAGTTTTCATTTGGATGTACAGCAGCATAGAGGTGCAGTCTAAGAATCTATTTCAGAAAAGACTATTCCAATTAGCAAATTTAGTAAGTTTCATTATGGAAATTCCCAGAGGCAAGCTCTGGCATTTAATGATTAGAAAAGTAACAAGAAAGTATTGCTTACGGAGAGTGAATCAACGGAAAAGTATATTTCCCTGTCTAATATAAAATAATCCTTATGTTAAGCAAAAACACATGGTGGTAATTAGAGGAGGTATATGGTATAAGTGTTTTTCAAAGTGTACAGTATAAGAATATGTGGTGTGATAATCAGGAAGCAAATAGAAAAATACAGTGGGAATTCTTTCAAGTCTCTTAAAACTCACTTATGAAATCATAGTAAGATACGTAAACAATTTTACAAAATTTAATAAGATCCTTTCCCTTTTTTGGTCCTCTGTGACTGTCTCTATCAGGCTAATACTTAATTGTGTACTTGAAATTTGCTGAGAATAGGTCTTAAGTATTCTCACCACATACACACACAAAGGTAACTATGTGAGATGATGGATGTGTCAAGTAACTTGATTGTGGAAATCAATCATAATGTATACATACTATCATGTTGTACATACACTTTAAATACTATATAATATTTATTTGCTAATTATACTTCAATGAAGCTAGAAAGAAACGGTCAAGTCAATGAATGGAAGTCAGTCGACCATAGTGTATTTCACTGAGTACATAAAATAACGGCTTCAATGAATCCCAGGTGTCCAGTGCAGTTTCCAGGGCCAGTCCTATAACTTTTTACTGAGGTTTCACTTAGGCTGGCGCTCTAATGAGAAAGACCAATTAGAATTAGCATAACCATAAGCTTGAGTATAAAGGGATGAAAACATAGGTGATATTAAAAATGACACAAAATTCACTGAAGTTAGGGATGTGACTGGTATACCACCATCAGTATAGGGTGTTTTCGTGTCACTTGACATTTTCCTTCTATGATGATAAGTTTCACAACGATCTCTCTGTCGCTCCCTGGACACGGTTGCCATGCTAAGGGTTTCAATGGTAAAGAGTACAAGAACAAATACATACTTTTGAACTGTTGTTCTCAACGGAACTCAAATACTTGGGATTTTTGCAACATTCACAGCAGCTCAAGTAGAAAAAAAAAGTTCAAACCAGTCACCAGATCCAAAATTAGCATTTTATTCAGAACGCTGGGGTCAGAGGTGTATCATTTATATTCTGTTACACAATACAGAGGCAAAGCTGTTGTCAGAAGTCTCTCCAGTTTAAAAGCTTTTTTTTTTCATTTTTTTTAAAAAACACACACTTAGTAGTGCCACCAGTGTCAGGCCACCCCTTTCTTTTCTTTTCTTTCCTTTTTTTTTTTTTTGGTACAAATTATGTAAAACATTTGTGCTAAGAACTTTTCTCCCTCCCCAAACAAAAAAGAAAATAAAAAATAAAAAAAAATTAAAAAATTAAAAATTGAGTATTCTAACTACAGCTCAACAATTGAATCAAATGTCACTTTGCTTTGTAAATACTTTATCCATAACGAAAGATATAAACATGCAAAAAACCTGAATCCATAGTCCAAATAATACATACACATGTTCTGAAGTTTCTGCACTTCTCCATAGACTATGCCAATAAAACATTATGTACACATACCATTTTTACAGTGAAGTGGAAAAAATACAGTAAATAAAAAAGTGTACATGGATTAAGACCAAAATGTGTCTAACATTCTATTTTATGAAAAAATTCAATTTTGCTACAAATTGGTGATATGAAAACTCCCTTTATTTGCAACCAGCTGCATAAGTTTTAAGATTTTAGTGAAAAAAAAAAATCTAAAGTCTAAAACTAGAAGTAATATACATTTTCCAATCTCATGGTCTCATCCCCCAAGATAATAAAATTGCTCCATGAGTTTTTGTCTGTTTGTTTAATTCCGTGTTTCAATAAAAGCAAATGCAATGTAACAAAAGCGTGTTTGAAGCATATCATGGTTTAACTTACTGCTCCCACCACAAAATATTTTGTCTTTTACTTATCGTTTCAGAAATCAGTACCATTAAAGCCTTAAACAGAAAACTAATTCCAATCTGAAAAAGGTACAAAAAGGCACATAAAATCCCAGTGCTTCTGTACTGTAAAATTCAAGTGTAACTGAGCTCAGTGTTTTTCCAAACAGTATTGGATCACTGATATTCCCTCTGAGCCCAAATTGGTTTGCAGCCTATGCCAAAGCCTCCAGCAAGCACTGTGCTAGTAGACTACAAAGTTAAAGCCTAGCTTCTGAATGCTTTTTGGGAATATCAGTTGAAATTGTTTGTACTTGTCCAAAAACCAAGTTCACCCTGAAGTTCAGTCGTCACCTCCACCATACATGTCGGCGAGTTTCTTGAAGCGCGGCCCCCAGTCGTTCAGGTAGTCATAGTCCTGCTCGCCACCACTACTCGAGGAATTAAGGGAGCTCAAGGACCCGGCGGTGGAGCCGCTGCCTTCATAGTCAAAGACTAAGAGGGAGTCATAGGGTGGAGCTGTGGGATCGTTGTCAGCAGCTTTAAGGCCCTACAATTTGGAAACACAGAGAAAGAATGAAGAGAGGGTTACAATTTGCAAATCCACAAGCAGATCCTAGTGGTTCCATGGGATCAAACACTTGTTTGTAAGTTTCCACTTGCAGACCACAACATTTTCAACCTACAGAAATTGGAGTTATCACCATATTTGAAAGTTAGACAAAAACTAATTTATGTCTTTCCTCTGCAAAGAAAGAATCCTAAGGAGTCTAGTTCAGTGAGGCCAAGGCATGCAGTGGGCAGGGGCTAAAGGGAGAGCGTGTTTGACAGGTGGCAGAAATGAATGGCCAACTGCTTGAAGCTGAGAAGGGAGGAGCTTAAGTGAAGTCTGCTAATGTATCTGTCCAGCAGTGCGCTGGGCAAGACCACTTTTGAGTGAGTAATTACTGGTGGGATAAGTTACATGAAATAATACAGAGGGCTATGAAATCATGCGATATGTGGAGGCTAATCTATCCAGGGTCAGAGTCAAAGGATATTGACAATCACAGGTCAACCAGGAATTACAGGCAAGGCCAAGAGAGGGACATACAAATAAGTGCCATATGGTCCTTGCTCTACAAGCTTACAATCTAGCATAATAGGCCTTACTGTAACATGAAATAAATGATAAAAGGTAACAAAACTATGAAGTCTATAAAAAAGTCATCAAGATGCTGAAAAAAAGTCAGACTAGCACAGAGAGCTAGGAGTTCAAGGAGGAAGTAGCATTGAATTGGACCTAACTTTGGAGGGATATCAAAGGAAAAATGAAGACAGGCCAGAGGTGATTAAAATTTAAGGTAAGTTACTCATTAAATCATTTAATTAATCATCTTAACAGAACACAAAATGTGAAATTAATTGATAAATTGTGATCAGATAATACTTTTTAAGAATAGAGTGACTTCTAGATCCCACAGGTGTTATAAAAGTCATAATCCAATATCTATACAGTTGTAGTTTTTACAGTTGTAAATTTGGGGGTGGCGGGCATCCTGGCAATCTAAAGTAACATGTGCATACATGGCTCTTAAAAAGAATTTAAAAAATAAGAACCAAAGAAATTATTGTCTATAAACTTAATTCAAGTCTTAAAGAGCAAAAAGGTGTTTTTTAATATATAATTCAAGTATGCAGCCAATTCATAATTATGCACTACAAAACATTTAAGGATTCCGTATTAGGTCCTTTTGGTGTTTTCTCTAATTTTTTTCCCAGTTCCAGTTTAGTATTCCAAGATATACCAACATTAGTCTCCAAACAATCATTCTCTTTTTCCACAACTCTGCTTTTTAAATGCTGGTGGGCTTATGGTGGGCTCACTTATCCAAGACATCATAGACTGTCCCATTTTAGATCAATCCTTCTGATCCACATGTATTTTATGAGTACAGATATGTGAGTTTTTTTTTTTATCAGTATGTGTTCACCTATCCATTCTTTCATGTTTACAGAGGAGCAAGAGGGAAAAAGAGCATGAAAATTAAGGTAAGAGTCGGTATGTGTAGTGGTTACGAGATCAGACTCTGACACCTCAGCTCTACACAGTATTAGCTGTGGGACCTCAGCTATTCTATAAGCTTCGTTTCCTTATCTGCAACTGTAACAATAATAAGATCATTACAAAGACCGAATGGAATAAAGGACCCAAGGGCTCATCACAGGGTCTGGCCCATGTTAGAGCTCAATGAATGTTAGTTAAAAAAAAAAAAAAAAGAAACTTTTAAAGTTTAGAGAAAAATTTCATGCTTTGGAATTTGAAAAAAGAAAAATAAACGTGAAGATAATATTTTAACAACCAAAAGGGCAGCCGCTTGACTTTAATAAAAAACAAAAGAGAAACGTACACACTACCAGTTTTCCCATCCTCACATCTCTCTTACCAAGAATCCTAACCATTTAATTAAACACCACTTTTCCTCATGTCAGGTTATACTACTTACAATCCAGAAATGCTTACACAAAATAAAGCAAAGCCAGTCTTCAGCAAACTACTTCAATACACAAAACATAAATAATTTTAGATAGGATTTTCTGTTCCCCCCTTCCCCAGTAATTTTATTGAGATCATTATAGTTTATAACATTGCGTAATTTAGGGTGTACATTATTTGTTATAAGTTTCTGAATAGACTTCATCATGCTCACCACCAGTAGTCTAATTTTTGTCTGTCACCATACATATGTGCCCCTTTACCCCTTTCACCCAAGCCCAAACTCCTTTCTCTCCTCTGGTCACCACTTATCTGTTCTCTTTATCCTGTATTTGTTGATTTTCTTTATCACATTTATAGAATAAGCTACAGGGCAATTTTGTTGAGACTGAGAATCACAAACTACAATTTCTCAACATTCATAGTTCCTTTCTGTGGTAGATTGTGTTCCTGTCCTCAGTGACTCACTGTCCTTTCCCCGTCAGTGGATCACATGCCCATCCTACCACAAGTGCCTCCCTACAGACAGTTTCCTTCCCCAACCCATTGTCAGGCTTGGTTCTGTGACTGGCCTTGGCCGTGAAATGTAAGCAGCAGTGTAGATGAGACTCTTTAAGGGATCTATCTAATGCATTTCCACCAGCTCCCTCTCCACTCCCCGTCTCCCAGGAGAATGGCCTGCCCCAAATGGGAGTTTTCCTTCTGCCTGGATCCTGAAATACAGAAGAGATGTGGGTCAAGAACCAGGCCCCTGCCGGCCTACAGTTAACATATAACTTGAGCAAGAAGTAAACCTTTGTTGTTGTAAGCCAAGAAAACTTCGGAGTCACTGGTTCTGTAGCCTTCACTTAGCAAAAGCCAAAGAATGCATCTTCATTCATTTTGTTTGCATTTATTCATTCAATTCAAGACATATTTGTTGAGTATCTATATTGTAATGTATTCTGCTTAGTGTGGGGACACAGCTACGAATAAGCAAGATCCAATGCCTGCCCTCATGGAGTTTATATTCACAAGTCAGCATGTGGTCCTCTTTCCTTTTCCCTACAAAGTCTAGCAACTACAAATTTATGCAATAGGTGATTCCTTTAATTCAGCACTGTCTAACTTGGCTCCATACAAGAACTGGACCCAAGAAAGATCTGAAAGAAAATCAAGAAAAATCAAGGAAATTCCTGATAAGGAGAATGGGCCTCTGAAGACAAATATTGTTTTCATTATGGCCTTAAGTAGAACAGCTTTATTATACAGACAACAGAGACAATGGCCAAGGTCACTGTGTTCAGGTCATCTGCTTTATCACAATTCAAATTTAAAGTGGTAATCCACGCAGAGCCCTGCCCAATCCTTACAGTGTCAGCAACGAACTGGAAATACGGAAATTTAAAACTAAAATTAGTAGTAAAGAGTCAATGGTGGGCATCAAGTGTGTCTGGATTCAGTGGCGAGGAAAGTGATGGCTGTGTTTACTGTGACTTAGGAATAAAGGCTTGAAGCTGTCTGGTAGGACTTGAGACTCTTCATCGACTATCTAAGCCCCTAATTCAATTCCTTAAAATAAATATAACACTGGTGGCAATCTAGTTCTATTGAGAGTCTCAAGAAATACTCATTTCTTTTTAATTTTTTTAGCTCTTGCCTTGTCTTTCTGATCATCCTGGTACTTTTTGAATCTATGTTCTCTTCCTTTCTTTTTTAAAAAAGAGGTTAAGGCCATGAAATCCGTTAGAGATCACCGTGCTATGCTAGAGCAGTGCACACTGTCCTCAGGTTTCAACAATTACGAAAGGGCAAAACCCACTGAACTTTTCAAGAATTCTTAGGCAAGCCATCTTTCTAGGCTGAAGGTTAAGTACTTTATGTCCCTTCCACTTGGATAGCACTGATTTTTATCGAAGAATAAAATATGACTCTCTGGAAGAGGCACTATATAAATTCTGGGTACTATTTTGGTAATCCTAAAAAGATCACAGCCAAGTCCTGAGAAAGTGACAGTGACAGGCATGCAACCAGAGTGAGTGTAGAAATTCAGTGGGCCACAAAACCTCCTGGTCCTCCCCTAGGAGCTTCCTTTATTCTTAGGTGTGGACACCATTTCACATGATGCATAATGTACTGTTACCAAATTTACACACTAACTGCATGTGTTTCTCTTTCTTGACCTATGTTTGACTAAATCGAGATGAGTATGCGCTTGTTTCACATTTCCTGCAGAGGCAGATCTTGAACTCTGGATAAATCTGAACTATTTTCTATAGTTTGAGGCACCTCTGTAGAAAATGAAAAAGCTGTGGCTCTGGCTGAATTCTTGCTGAGATTGTATTTATAGACTTCTGATCCTATGCTTTATGGGTGGAAGCATGTTTTTATAGGGACTATAAAAACCCAGATTCTTCAGAGAGGGAACACATGAGGGATATAAGAGGAAAGGCGTCCTATTGATTCCCTGACATTCTGTCTTCTACTGTCTCAGTGCCACGGCCTTAGTTCAGGTTCTCCCGGTATCCTGCCTGGACCACAGCAAAAGCCTCTCGAACTGGTTTCCCTGTCCCCAGCACTATTCCTGCTTCTTTCCTACAAACTACCATTGGTTTCTCTCCCAGACATTATTTGAGGTCATTCCCCAAGTAAAACTCTCTGATTGCTTTCTGTCACCTATCGCAATGTTTCCCAAATAAAGGAAGAGGTTCCTGGGAAAACGCAAGATGATTTTTAATTGGTAGACGGGCACTTTAAAACTATTCCCTTTACTAAAAAAACTAAGTTAAAAATTGATTAAAAGTTGAAGTAAATAACAGGTGTGCAGACCTGGAAAAAACTAGAAGGCGTTACTCAAATGCCCAGTGTTCAGGGAACCTACAGGATAAGGTCAAAACTCTTTAGAGGAGCACTCAGTGAACCTGGGCTTTTCACCCACCTTTTCCATTTCAACTATTCTCAACTCCAGCAACCACAACAACTGAATTAGTCACCAAAATCCCCCCAAACTTAAAAATGTCATGTTCTTGTGTATCTCTGGGTTATTTGCACATTCATTTCCTGCAAGCTGAAATGTGATTCCCTTTGTTTGAAATGTCCCCTCTCAAATGTTTTCATCTGATTAATATCTATCCATCCATCCATGCATCATTTAAAGACCATTAAAAATGTCACTTCTGGGGCCGCCCTGGTGGTGTAGTGGTTAAGTTTGCATGCTCTGCTTCAGCAGCTCAGGGTTCGCAGGTTTGGATCCTAGGCACAGACCTAACATGGCTCATCAAGCCATGCTATGGCGGCATCCCACATAAAATAGAGGAAGATTGGCATAGACGTTAGCTCAGCAATAATATTCCTCAAGCAAAAAGAGCAAGACTGGCAACAGATGTTAGCTCAGGGCCAATCTTCCTCACACACACACTCAAAAGTCACTTCCGCTGCAGGGACTTTTCCCCCAATCACAACCTGGAGAAATTCCTGTGGTCTCTCTGGTCCCCTTTACTTTTATTGCCAAGTTTGGGTTACACTAGATTGTGACATCCCTCCCTGCAGAGGCTGTCTGTCTTCACGTCATCTCCTGCTGTCCAACACAGCGCCTGACATCCAGCAGGTGTTCTAGAAGGTAACTTTGTACTGCTGCCCCGGCTTAGTTTTTCACCTCAGTATCTTGTTCATATTTGCATCTATTCCTTTCAGAAGAAGCTAGGATTTAGGTTTAAACATGCGTGGACACAAAGCTATACCATATTTACACTACAGTGTCATTCTGTGTCTTATCAATGCCAACATTACTACCTCCCTTTCTGGGAATTTCATTTTACTGAAAGCAATTTGTTTGGAAGGAGAGGTTTTTATTTGTTTTATTTACAATTAGAAGAAAGTAGAAAGTTTTTACTCCTGAAAAGCAACTTGTAATAATAATTAATATGATACTTATCATAATTAAGAGATTTTACTATGTGACAGGCACTATACCAAATACTTTATGTGGATTATATTATTTAGTCCTCACTGCAATCTTAAAAGCAGGTTCTACTATTATCCCCATTTTATAAATAAGAAAACTAGAAATCCAAGAGGTTAACTCCAAGGACCTTGACCTTGCACAGAGTAACAGAGCTGTTAAGTGAGGCAGCTGGATTTGAACACAAACCCTCAACTTCTGTGAGAGTGGATAGAGATATTTTAAAGAGGACAAATTAAATTTATTAATAGGAGAAAAAAGGCAAAAGTCTTAAACTTTAGTAGTTTCAAGCAAGTTATTCTAGAAGCACCCTCCATAAGTTTTTAAATGATTCTAATCAAAAGTTGATCTTTTAATAGAAGTGTGCCCTTGGTTTTCATATTTCTGAGATAAAGAAATATACAGGATTAATAAAGCTATTGGAGGTGTGCTAATATCTCCTGTTGGGCTGAGATTAAATGAATTTGTTTCAACTTTTTATCCTCTAAAGGTCATGTTTAAACACCTCAAAATAGAATGAAATTCTGTAGTTTAAATTCAAAAATGTTTGATTTGTTTTACTCTACGTATCAGACTGGAAATAAGTTATTATCTTTGAGATTCAAGGCAACATTCATTCATTATTTAAATAAACAAACATAGAAAATGTTCTTATAAGCTTACCTTTTCCTTATATCTATAAAAACACCCCAATTATAATCACTACTATATTATTCTTTCTTGGGAACATTTGGTTCTATGCTAAATCAAATAAGACGTGGAGAGAAAGAAATCTGTTTGCATTTTTAAATGTATTTATAAAATGTGCTTGAGCTCTTTCTAGGTGCCTTCAACTGTTTTTACAACTTTATATGTATTTACTTTTATCTGTCCAGTTATAGAAAGATATTGAACAAATATCAATGGATGTCTTAGATGGAAGAATCTATAGTGTGTTTCAATGTATCTCTGACTTGGGCCTTTTGACAGTTTCATCCCTGTGAAATTTCCCGTAGAGCTGACCATCACATCCCTGGACCCTCTTTCAGTTGTTTTCTGTGACATCTTAACCTCCCTAGACTTTCTTCCTGTGTCCAAATGTAGGACATTTCTATGTATAGATTTTTGGCCCCCCTTCTCCTCTATATTCCTCTTTCTTACAATCACGTTCAGTGTCATGGATTCAGTAGCCATTTTGGGAATGATTTCCAAATGTGATCCTTTCATCCATTTATGTACTTACCAAACCAGTGTGCCCCACACCATCCTTTTCTCCTGGTCTATGTGGGGGCTCAGAGGGGAGGCAGAAGGGAACTTCAGGACAGGAGTTGTAAAGAGAGGTGAGTCCTGGATAGGATGGGATGCCAATGGAGGGTGCCCACCCCATTCTCTGAGTGCTGGTAGTCCCTTTGTGGCTGGTAAAGACATAATGAAGGAACTAACATCTAGAAAAGGGGGAAAGGGCATTCCAGGCAGGAAGAAAAGCATGGGAACAGGCACCAGCATGGAATTACAGGCTTAGCCTGAGAACTACAAGTAGAGGTCTCTGTCATTTCAGAGACTAGAATGTTTGCCTGGGACACTGCTCATGCCAGCACACGAGCACACACAAAGAGAATCTAGGTTTAACGCATTTTCTTATCTGCATATTACTAGCACAGCTATGTACACACAATTGACATTCAGTAGTTATTTGCTGAATGAATGATACTAAACCAATCAAGATGATATAAAAATGAGCCATTTTTTTAAAAATGCAGACAACCCTCAAATTATGAATTGATTGTATTCTAGAAGTTAATTTGCAAATCAGTTGTTTGGCTCAGTTTTTCATATAAGTATTGACACGTCTTTTATGGTGTTGAGCTGCTTTTTAGGCTGTGTACTTGGGCACTGTTTTAGGGAAAGGAAATTCCAAATGGAAATTCCACTATAACCCTTTCTACTGTGGCATTAGAAGGGGCAGGTGATGGAACCTTATCAACTAGATACCCTTCTCTGCACTGAAGAAAATCTAGTCCCTGTGAAAAGGATGAATGAACACACACATCGATACAAAGACAAACACACAAACACTCAACCACAAAGCACACACTAAAATATAACTTAGAACAACCAATATCCTCATTTTCTGAATGTAATCAGCACGAGTAGAGTGAAAGGCTCATGACTTGGGCCCCAGTGAATCCCATCAGCTGAAAAACTGGCGGTGCTCATAGCTTCATGCCCTACACACCTGCTGCAGTATCTGGATTTCTAAAAACAGCAGAATCTAAGAGCTAGGCAACATATTAGATGCTTAGGTTACACAAAGATGAACAGGAAATAGCCCCTGTCCTGGAGAGAACGTACCTGCTCACACGGGAGAGAGAAGTATTGACAGTTACATCCCAGTGGTGAGGGCTCTGAGAGAGGAGGGGTCCTGTTAACCCTCCCAGAGAGATCAAAGAAGACTTCAAGGAGGAGGGGATGTTTGGGCCGAATCTGAAGGCTATGTGGATGTCTCACTGATGGTCAAGAAGCTAAATGCTTTGCTGAGTTACTTTATAGTCAAAACTGTGATGCTCTTGAGGAAGTGCAAACAGCTGAGTGGGGCTGCAGTGCGGGAAGGGAAGGTGGTGGGGGAAGAGGGCAAGAATCAGATTACAAACAGCTTTATAAATGCTGCTTAGTGCTTGAACTTTATCACTGAGAAGAGTGTCATGAATGAGATGGAATCCGACAGAGTACTGACACTTCAGGAATGGGCAGAAACAGTTAAGGATTTGCTGAATTACACTGAAGCTAGAACTCTTGTTTTAAAAAAGTCCAGATCCGATACCTACATTCAAAAGATTTGCTATATCTTGAAACCTGACCACCACAGGAAAAACTAAACAATTTCTCACGATGACAAAAGCTAAGTTAGAAGTAAAATCATCAGGCAATTTTATATACCCAAAACAATCTAGTCATATATATGAAGTCCTGCATATTCTCCTAACTAGGCCAACATTAAAAATAAACTGGAAAATTCAGGGCCTTGTTTTGTATATTTAATACCTATTACCTAATTAACAAAAGTGAATACATACGTTCAGAAAGCAGCATGTATTTTAGGAATAGACAGTAACGAATATTTGTAAAGAGGTAAATATTTTAACTCTGCTTCAAAATGTTTTCTGTAAAAAGCTGATTCTCACTCCCAGTGACCCTGTGCACAGCAGAGCAGAACCCTGCCTGGTCCTTTTGCGCCATCCTCTCACCTAACCGGCGCTGCAGCAGACAGTGCTCGGCTGCTATTCATAGGGTTCTCATGGCAAATTTTTTGCAAAGTGGGTGGCCAGGTCCTTCTTCCTAGTCTGTCTTAGTCTGGAAGCTCCACTGAAACCTGTCCCCCAGGGGTGACCCCACTGGTATTTGAAATCCCGGTGGCACAGCTTTCAGCATCACAGCAAAACACAGTCGCCACAGTATGAGAACTGACAGACGGGTGGTGTGGTTCCCTGACCGGGAAATGAACTTGGGCCACGGTGCTTAGAACGCCCAATCTTAACCACTAGATCACTAGGGCTGGCTGCCTACAAACTACAAGAGCATCTAAAAACCTAAGGTAGACTGACTATGTATACATAACATACCACTATTTCAAGGAAGCCTAGGAAATGAGAGTTTTATCAGCACACAACTGAAGGCAACGTATAGGGCAGAAGCATTCCACTCTTTAATGCACTGAGACCAATTCCGATCTTGGAGATACTGAGCAGGAAGATATGGCCAGAGACATGAGTCCTGCCACATATTCACAATCAATATCAGTATGTATTGCTCTCTTACACATACAATAAAAATTCTAAAGGAGAACTGCGGTAAAACATGATCAAAAGCAGCCATTTTACTTCAAAACTTAAGCATTAAATGTAGCATAACTCTCGGTCAGTAATGAAATAAAGAATGCCATAATAATTTTGACAGTGAAAATCATATCTGTTATATTCAACAGAGAATTCGCTGCCTCTTACAGAAGCTCTTAAAACTCCTCAACTAGACAAGTATTTAAATCACTTACACAACATTTAATTTAGCTGCTCTTCCTACTAATCTCATTTGATGGAACTCTAACCATTGGGTAGGCACTTGAATTCTCACCATTTGTGGGATTCAAAGGATACAGTGTGGGGAAAATGAAAGTGAACTCTGATGACATTCATCAGTGCTAATAAATGAAATTAGAATACACTATAATATTGTTAGTCTGTTTATTACTTGTAATCCAGGGAAAAATCCTTTTGGAGATAGTATGACTAATACTGATAATATATGTGAATGTCCTTTACAAATGAGAATATTAATTGATAGATCTCTTTTTGGCTGATCAAAGCAATTAAATCTGTTCTCTGTTACTGAAGCCACAGTGGCTTTCACACAAAGATAAACGTAAGAAAAACAAGTGTGTTATTAATGCACTGCATAGCTGTATTCCAAGCAACTTGTGGTCTACATACAGCTAGCCATTATCATAAAATAAAAGCCTTTATAAAGAAAGTGAGTCTCTCTTTGCACCTCATTAATAAAGTCCCCGATGTCCCCAGGGTGCGGGGCTGCAGATCGGACAGGGTACTGGGGCTCGGCGTGAATGGGTCTCTCATCCAGTCGTCGGATTCCTACAGGCTTGATGGCATCAGGTTCTACAGTATCAGGCTGCTGCAGCTGGCTCAAGTCGTAGTCCTGAAAAAGACAAAATCAAAAACCCATGGTAGATGGGCATAAAGATGGAAAATTACCACCTTCGCTTTTAAACACATACCCAGAATGCACAGAAATGAGTGAAATTTAACATAATGGAAAAGTTGCCACTATGAGTTTTTCCTGTTATGATTAAATATTTCTTTCACACAGCTCTTTCTTCTGTGTTTTTCATATCTACAGTCTGTGCTCCATCTGCTTTACTATGTTCTTCATCAGTTTCCAATGGAAAACAGCAATGAGACGAGGTCCCACCAGGATATGACTGAAAAACCAACTGGAAAATATAGTTGTATCATCGAAGCAAAGCTACTAACTTAATGGGGTTCAGGACATACCGCCCTAAACTTTGGCACTCTTGCATGTTAAACATCTTAAGTTGAAGGAATGAAAAGCAGCAGAAGCAGGAAGGTCACTGAGTCCCCCCACCCTCTCCCTTCTTCCCTGAAAGAGGTCATAAAACTTCCTTGTGACATGGCCCTGTTTGTACCCAGAGGATGGAAGACACTCTCATCACTGGAGACGGGGACTTTGGGACCAAGGACTCTGCACAAACCTTGTTAAACTAACCCGTCTTCCTAGTTACTCCTCCATCATTTACTCTCTCTACCTCAACCCCTTTCTCTTGTCAGTTCTTCACAAATTTATTGGTTCTTTTTCTAGAAAGCATAAAATCTTCCTGCTTTGGTCATTTCTTTGGGTCTTCATTCTCTTGCGAAGGCTCCCATGTACATGTAAAAGTTCAATAAAATGCACATGCTTTTCTCCTGTTAATCTGTCTTGGTCAGTTTAATTTTCAGACCCAGCCAGGGACGCTAAAAGGGTGGAGGAAAACGTCCCTCCCCTATAGTGTCTTTCATATTAAAAAGAAAAAAGAATGATGCAGGCACATTTTCCTTTTCCTTAAAGGAAGGCATTAGTTCATCAGGGTTTCAAAGCCACTCTTCATTCTTCCCTCCCTGCAGTGGTCGAGAGTTGGAAAACATTTTTAAAGGGTTATTTAAAACACCAACAATGGGCCAGCTTGGTGATGGAGCAGTTACGTTCACATGCTCTGCCTTGCTGGCCTGGGGTTCGCCGATTCGGATCCCAGCACCGATCTACACATAGCTTATCAAGCCATGTTGTGGCAGGCGTCGCACAATAGAGGAAGATGGGCACAGATGTTAGCTCAGGGCCAATCTTCCTCACCAAAAGTAAACAAACAAAAAGACAAACAATAACAACAAAGAAGAAGAATATGCCACAGAGACTGTATGTGGCCCAAAAAGCCTCACTAACTGGTCCTTTATAGAAAATGTTTTCAACTCTGGCCCAGGAGTGTTAGGCCAGGGATAATGGTTTCCCTTCCAGGGCCGACCTGTGGGAACGTCTTGGAAAAACAGCCTGTCCACTCTCAGATAGGCAGAGAACTTGTGAAGGAGGATGCTCGGGGCACAGGTTGGGCCCTCAGAACTATTTTCAGCTTTAACATCAGCCAGCTACATAGGAATGTAAAAGAAACCAACCGTAATGAGGAAATGCATCAAAATTTTAGGTTTGGGCAAATACTTCATAGTTTTCAAAACCCTAAATTTCAGTGATATAAAATGTCACATCCCCAGTTTAACCAAAAGTCTCTAATTTAATGTTGATATTTACAGAAAGTATAGATTTTCTGGTATTCTTTATAGTTCAGGCTTCATTCCTTTGTCTAAAACCAGCTTAAAACCATTTGTCGGATTTCTATCGTGGCTTTGATTTATTCAACGCTTGAATATTCACCATGTGTGGCAACATTCTAAGTGCTTTACATATGTTCGCTCATTGAATCCTCTGAACAGCACTGCGTGATATTAAGTTTTATTACCCCCATTTTAAGAGTTGAGGGGACTGAGTCTCAAATAGCCCAAATAACTAGTCAATGGTGTCCGATCTACTAAGACACAGGCAGACCCTGACTCCAAATGCTTTAGACTTTAAAGCCTCATTCTTTGCTCAGTCATCTAGGAGAGTGAGTCAAGTCTGACTACAGAGCTGGATTTAGAGAGCAACAAACTAGATAGATGAGTGTGGAGGCACAGGAATGTGAGGAATGATTAACAACAGAAGAGACAAAGGAGAGAAAGGACACTGACCTTCAGACCCACTAAGCACCACGTACTATACCAGCCTCTTGATAAGTGTCTTCTCACTGATGCTTTCTAACAAACCCATGAAGAATGTTTTAGCATCATCTTTTTTAGAAGAAGAAACATACTCAGAGAGGTTGGTTGAGTAACTTGTCCCAGATCACACAGCGGGTATGTGATGTGAGGCTGGGAATCAAAATCAGGTGTGTCTGACTTCAAAGTGTTGATCTAAAAGTTAACTCTTTGCTCTTTGGGACATCCTCATCCTGACGACACTGCCCTAAACAACACCCTACCAAGAGATTCAGCTCACCTAACCGGTGAGGGCACTGAGGGACAGCTCCTGCTCTGAGGAGTGTACAGGTGATATGGGAGGTGAGGCAAGTACACTAAGAGTAGGACAAGCCAGCGTGGGAAGTAAACTTGGTCTACTGCAAAGTATAACACTCAGAGAGAGAAAGCTGGCATTCGGTTTGAACCTTGAACAATACACGGGCCAGGGAGAAAGGATGGTTCTGGAAGAATCAACAGCATGAGCAAAGGCCTGAGAATGCTGTTTCCTCTTGTCAGGATAGATGATTTCAGAGCATACATACAAAACTTGAGGGAAAACATCTTGATCTTGCACAAATGTGCTCCAGTTTAAATTTTATAGTGTTCATGAGTTATTTAGAGAATATCTTACAGCAAAGGCGTACAATGATATAACAGAAGTGAAAGCCTTTGAAATTTTAGTGTTATACAAAATAAAAAGAGGGATTTATCTAGAGACTTTTGGATGCTTACACACTAAAAGCATGTTTTCTCAGGCCATGTGTAATTGCATAACTACCAAGCTTAATAGAGTGGGGAAAAGCCCAAGAGTGCCTTTTGACGATGAGCGAAGCTTTTTGTAGAAAGAGGAAAACAGATCGTAAGTATGCCGATGACAGTTAATAAATATTTTTATGCTGAGGGTGTACAACGCTTTACTGGAAGTCTGAATTACATGAAATTAAGTAATTGAATCTTAGGTTTAGGGACTGTCTTTCACCTGGTGAATACCCCTCAACAGTCCTCAGTACACGATATGATAATTCTGTCTGAGAACACAGAGGAAGTTCTTCAACATAACTTGAGACAAAAGAGGCACGGGGGCTCTGCTCATGCTCTTCCTTCCCAGGAAGGAACCCGTCCACCCTGATTTCTCACTCCCACGATATCCACAGGTGACAAACGTAAATGCATTTTGATTGGCCAGCGAGATTTAAAACATTTTCTCATAAGTTGCCAACGTTTAGACACAGCGATATTTCACCTGAAAAAAGGAAGTCTGACAAAACAGAGCTTAAATTCTGATGTAAAAATTTGTTACAGCTGATAGCAGCTGTCCCCTTTGGAAAAGGACAGCATCTCCACCTGGTCTGCTTCCCTGTTAGTATATACATATAACAGCAATATTAACTCATAGCTTTCTATCTGTCTTTTGATCACCTTTTCCTACTATCTGAAGAATCAGTGAACAAGAATAGTCTTAAAACATCTGTGGTCCTGGTTTAGTCCTTTCCACCATCAATATTTCAGGCCCAAAGAAAGTGCTCATTAAAAAAATGTGTTGAAGTTTCAGTGATGATAGTCATGCCAGAGGTTCAAAAGAGCAACCAATTCAAGGAATGTGTTTTGGGTCATATTACACTCCATGGCAGTAATTCACAAAGGGGAGGGACGGAAAGACACTTGGTCCCATTGCTGAGACTCATTGCCATGGTGAGTCCCCCAATAATGATGGAAACATGTCATGTTCCTCAGTTATGCTTCTATCTAAAAAAGAGGCAGAAGACAACTGATCTATAGGAAGCTAGAAACTGGGTTCAAACACAAAGCTTGAAGTTTCTCTGTGATGCTTTCTCCTTGTTTATTGCAAATATGGGCTGTAACAATCTGAGCGCCCTGAGGGCACAGGGATGGGCTTTTCTGCCCACATCCATCTGTGTTCCATGGCAGAAGTCCTGACCTGAGGACCCAATTTTAAGCCTTTTGATAAAGGGTCACTCTATGTAAACCTCCTAAATTATACATCTTTACAATCCCATAATGCTTTACTTAAACACACAAATTACAACATGTAGCATGAGAATTATAAAGAGAATTACAGAGACCAAAAACATTCTCAAGGTCATTGGGTTCATGGCCTTACTTCTAAAGATTATAAAGAAACAATCCAAGAAGAAGTCTTTATTTGGTTCCTAAAACCCTTTAGAGAAAAAGTGGATCTGAAAATTCTCCTGTGACTGTCAACCTTTACCACGTTAACCTCCCAAAGAAATCTAATTTTCAAATGAAGGCCAAGGAAAATCCTGTTTCAACTAAAGTTTGAAGTGTGTGTTATTTTGGCAATAACCATAAGAAGTAGGCACAGAATTAGGGTTTTTAGAATATTAACATTGCAAGTAACTGAAAGTACTTTTTTCCCGTCTATCATTTAAAGTTTCTTAAGGGTGATACAATTCTGGGAGAGTTAGTAAGAAGTTAGCAGCTAAACCTCTGGTTTTGGTTTTTCTTGTTAAATTTCACTGACTTGCAATGATTTATAATTGGTTCAGAAAATGACACTACAAATCTACCTTAAATAAAATAAAATGCTGCATTGGTATAAATTGAAATTCTGGAATCCCAGGCAAATATTTCAGAAAGCTACATTGCTGGTAGAGGCTATAGAATTGTGCAATTAAGTCTGTTTTAGAGAGTAATGAAAGCATTCATTTACTGTTTCACAAGTATTTAAGGAGTGTCTACTGGGTGCCCGATGCCATTTTCAGCTCTGAGAGTGTGAAAGAAGGAAACTGACTCGTACCTAGTGCCCATCTTGTGTCAGAAATTACACTTGGTGGTTTCTCATGTGATAGCTTATAGACTGCAAGCAAAAATCCTTCCAAGTGGGTGTTGTGCGTGTTGTTCCATTCCATTGATTACCACAGCTCACAGAGGTTAATGATTTGCCCAAGGTCATGGCCTCAGTTAAGCAGTGTGGAAGGATAAAACAGAGACCAACCAGAGCAAGTGAAATAAAAAAACAAAAAAGCTGCATCTTGTTGTCAGGGCCAGTGAAGAAATGTACCAAATAGTTTGCTGAGGGGGTAGACATAAGGAGTTTTAAGTGCCAGAAGGGGAGTTCAAGGTGGTTATGCTAACGAGGCAGTGAGATGTAGTACTCTGGTCTGTGCACAGTTGGTGAAAACAAGCCCCATGGATTTTTAGTCAGGAAGGAGTCTTTGCTTAGGTCTAACAAGGGTCAGGCACAAGGGGATGGGGAGGGTATTCAAAGTTCATGGTCTTTATCAGCCTCCCCTGGTGAGAGCCAGTGATGAAACAACAGCCAGCTTTGCTATCTCCTGAGCAAGGGCTAGCGTAAGTGGAGAATTTTCCTTTTATGGTAGCAGAGGCAAGCAACTTTAAAATGCCCATATAGATAAAGTAAACATTTTCTTATGTCTCAAGACTGAGTGACTGAGAGAAATAAAAATACTAACATGAAAGTAAATGGACAAAATTCTGAAGGGCAAAAAGAAAGATAATGCGGAAAAGAGCTACGGCAAAGGCAAGAAACTCTTCAGACAGAAACAAAAAAGGAACGAAGGTGGAAGAGAAGAGCATTATTATCTCACCCTCTATCGCTCCTGGCATTAAAATAATTGCATAAAATAGTGATAAGGTGTCAACACATAACCACACAGCTGCCGACAAGTAAGTCAAGTACCCTTGCAAGCTTTATGTAAATTACATTACGACCTGATTCTCTTTCCAGCAAAATATAGTTATGATGGTAACTATCTACACAGGCGAAATGATGCGGAAAACTAAGCAGATCTTATGGATTATTAAAGTCCCCAAAACAAAAGATTTGCTAAAAGCTTTTGCGGTTTGAATCATAAACCTAATATAGATGAAATAACTTGGGGACAGATGAAGGACCTCCATTCTAATTTTAATCACACTGGATAGCTAGTTTGCCACTTCCCACAAGGGAGGTAGCGGAGTCCCCATGAAGAGTAAGCACATTCATTATTTCTGCTTCCATGGTTTACTGCGAATGCTGCCTGTCAAAGCTTCTTTTAAAATTCTTTTAAAATTCTGTTTTCAAAATTATGAATGAGCTGAAGGTTCATTCCTTGGTGCAAAATTATGGTTCAGCTTCAGAAACTAGTACTGTTGAAATTTCATCACATCTCTCTGCCCATTGTAAAATTATGGCATTTTCTTTTGGAAAAATGCAGCAAATACAATTCAATTAGATATGATTCAACAAATACTTTCCGAAGAGTCTCTTGGGTCATAGATTCAGTCACTGCCCTCAGAGAGCTTTTGGTGTAATGTCTTTTAAAAGGACACATTTAAAAGCAATGAAAGCTTAATATAATATATAAACTACTACAAAAACTATGGAGAGTGAAGGTGTTTGTAGCTGTGAGAGAGGGGCTGCTGGAAGAAGTGAGGACCCGGCTGCACAGAGCCTTTGGGATCTAGCAGAGCAAGAGCGCTTCAGAAAGATGATGTTTCTTCTAAAATCTAAAATTTATTTTTTTATCCTCAGGTTTGTAATTTCCCTTTCTTTCCAGGTAACTCACTCATTGCCCTATAAAGATGAGCACATTTCTTAACTCTTTCAAGTACTGTCTTGGGAGACAAAAAAGTTAGCCATTTAAACGCGTCTTCAGTTCCACGTTCTCATCCCAACCTCCAACTTGTCCTTACAAAAAGTAAAAATGTCACCACTCAGACAAGATCAAGGTCCTTCTATCTTAGCATGACCTATTATTCTATCTTGGAGGAAACCTAAAAATAAGGAATAAAGAAATGGCACTATTTGGTTGGGAATATGGTGAAAGAGCATCAAAATTCTTCACTAGTTTACGTCACATTGTTTCGGAATTTCCTAAAGAGATATATTCCTTGTTCTAAGAGAAATTTATACATAAACTCAATACAGCAAAGGAGCATAGTATTGTGATTTAAGAAGATGGATTCGGAAACTAGAGTGCCTTGATTCAAATCCTGGCTCCAACACCATCTAACTGGGTGACCTTGGGCAGATTATGTAAACTTCCTGTGCTAACGTTAAGAGTATTTCCAACTTTTGGACAAAAAACGCTGATGAGGACTCCATTAATGGCCTAAGTCTATAGCAAGGATCAAAAAACATTTTCGGTGAGGACCAGAGAGTAAATATTTTAGGCTTTTTGGGCCACACAGTCTCCGTCACAAGAGCTCAACTCTGCTGCAGCTGTAGTGTAAATGTAGCCACAGACAATATGTAAACAATGGGCATGGTGCATGGCTGCATTCCAATACAAGTTTATTTATAAAAACAGGTAGTTGGTAGAATTGGCTAGCTGGTAGAACTTTGGCATACACCACTTAGAATCTTAGCTTCTTTTTTTCTGGCATAGTGTTAACATATATGTGGCATTCAAATCTTTATCACTGTTATTACTGGGATATTGATAACTTTCTATTCTTCTAACCTAAATGTAATAAACTTACGATTATTCAGGAAGAATGACTATTAAAATAAATTATGTAAAATGTTGTGGTCAACCACACGAGTGACAGGAATAGCAAACAAAGAATCCTGTACAAATCATGTGCATATTAAAAATATTTAATACTCAGTAGGGAATGGGCACAGACCAGTTCAGGATATATGTTGTCTGTAGCCCACCAACGTGTGTCACTTGGCCATAAGCATTTTGAGAACAGTGTGCAAAATGGGGATGACAATGTGCTAACTCAGTCCCTGGTGAAACTCTCCTCTTGTGAAATCAGTGTCACTCTTTCAATAACTAATATACACTAGTGTTTGCAGGTGGGTATTAACGGACGAACCACTTGGGAACATAATTCACAGAGTGCGCTTTAGCCAACAATAAAAATGTTGAAAGTGGTCTCCACAGTTATGTCCAGATTCAGTCATCTGTTAGTTTGCTTATAAAGCAGAATGATTTTCTAAAACAATTATTTCAAAGAATCAAATATACCATGGTTAAATTATACAGCTTCATTCTCGGCTTGAGTCAGAGGGTCAGGCGCGGCTGCCCATACTGAGGCGGGTCCTGAGACTGGCAGGAGGTCCAGAGAGACCCTCTGGCTCAAGCAGAGATCCCTCACTCAGGAAAGTGACTGGTTTGGTCTCAAGCGGCTTTCTTGTACCTGAGCCTCATCCCTCTCTCTAGGCATCCAGCCTGGATTTTAGATTTTAGTTCCTGTTGCCCAGATTGCATACTCAGATTTTTTTTTTTTAATAACTTGGCTGCTCAGATTGCTTCTCCAGATTCTAACTTTATCATAATGTCAAAATGTGCTCAATTTTGCAAGCTATGTTTACCCAATTAGTTGGGTCTTACCCTTTGCCTGCTTTAAAGCCAGATTACCAGTGGACATCTAATAAGCCATGGCTAAGTGCCCAGACTTGCTGGTCCTATCCAGCAATACCTGCCTGCTATAGATCAGAAAGACTAAATAAAACATCTACCTTATGACCTCCAGCACAGTGCATAAGAGCTTGGCCTCTCAAGTCACATGGACCTGGCTGTGAAGACTGGACTAATAGCAGTATCTACTGCCTAGGGTTGTTGGGAAGATGATAAGAGACATGAAAACTAAGAATGTAGCACAGTGCCTGACATAGAACAAGTATGTAATGAATGCTATCATCATTTCCTGAAATCAGAGATTTCAAAAAATAAAAGTAAAGTTATCAGAGATATAGTGGTTCAATTAACCCTACGGATAGACTTGCAAACTAAGAGATTCGGGAAGATGGCCCAATGCGCAAATGTTCTATGAGTGTCTGCCAGGTGCCAACTGTCCTAGATATTGCAATAAAAAATGAATATGACAAGTCCCTGCCCTCACAGGATTTAAGGTCAAGACCAGGGCTGAAGACAACAGCTCAAAATAGAGGTAGACATGAGACGTTGTAAGAGCACAGAACAGAATCACTTGACTCAGCCTGGGACCCCAAGAGAAGATGTCTTGAGATGAATCTTGGTGACTAACTGGAGTTAAGCAGGTAAAGGCCATGTTCTAAGCCACAAAAGTATGAAAGAGCATGGCTTAACTACAGACGTACAGGAAGTTCAATCCTACGGCAGTTAAAAATGCAAAGCAGAGGGGTGATTGGAATTATATGTGATTCCTTACATGTGCAAGGGCTGGGCCTGATCAAGAAGACTTCCGCGTCCCAGGGAGGACTGGAAGCATCCCCGGGTAACAGAACGCTGCCCTGCCTGGTTTTTGGTGAGCCTTAACACACTGCTTCTCACACCCATACAGTGATATAGTGTCCCATTCTCATGAGTTGCTGCACCTCCTGTGTCTTCTCTGTGTCCAGGGACCCACGTCCTTCTGGCATACCTGGATGTGTCAGAACAATACACATGATCTAGCAACCTACCATGGGTGGGTAAAATCTGTTCTCATAGAACCTCAGAAGATTCTCGAAACTCAAGTACCCAACCAGGGTGAGGTAGAGACTTCCAGCTGGTTTCGGAACCCACTTCCAAAAGTGGAAGTGATGCGTGTCATTTCCAGGTGTGGTCCATAAAAATCTCCCACAAATCATCCTCCCTGCCTTTTTTTCATTCAGAGATTGCATGTATGCAGGGCTGGGGTGACCTTGGAAGCCATATGTGGCAGACGGAAGAGCCACTGGCACTCTGGGTCCCTGAATGACTGTGTGGAGTGGAGATCTCCTCTCCCCTCCCCAAACTCCCATGACTAGAAACCCAATTATTGCTAAGCAAGCAAGAAAGACATTTCAATTAGGCTTAGTTCACTGAAATTTTAGGGTTTATTACAGCAGCTCGCCTATTTTAACTAATCCATCTGGTTAGGTATATTTGTGGCTTTCTTCTCAGGGAGAAAATTACTCCCTGGTTTCAGAGCGCTATAGGACCTCTTATTCATAGAAATCTATTTTTCTTAATCTAAAGCCTAGTAATTACTATATAATTGAATCAGAGTCTGCAAAAATAGTTATCTATAAAGGATAGGCTGATAACGTAAATCAATAAAGCTGGCCTGGTATGAAAAAAATGAAAAAAAATGCAATTACTGGAACATGTTTGCCTTGCTTAAAGAGGAAGCTTCTTTTTAGTTTCTAACAATGCCTGTCAGGTCATAATGCAGGTCATGTTTCTAGATGTTTCCATGTTTTGAGAGGATTGGGAGATCCAAAATTTATGTGATGTTTTTCAATTTTTAAGCCCTACAAGCTAAATAAAACACAGACCCCCAGTGTATGAACTGTGACTTTAAAGTGACAGCCAATCCAGTTTTCAGACAAGCCCCCCAACCATCAGGGTTGGTATCAGTGACTTTCTTTGAGAACTCAGAACCATCTCTGCTGCAAAAGAGCCCAGCCCCGAGCAAGTCTTTAAAACATAAAACCAAATTTGGGAATTCAGAGAGAGTCTTCACAGTCCTGGAATGTGAAATCTACCGAGCCCAAGAGGTGCTGGGCCTTGTCTGTCCAAAGAGACTGAGAGAAGAAAATTTAGTCACTGCAGCAGCAGCGAGTAATAGAAGGAACAGAAGACAGGTCTGGAACACAGTGGATAATAAGGGCCAAGAACTCGAGATTGATCAAGAGAGAACTGATGTGGAGTCTTTATGTAGCCGTTCACACTTTCTGTCATGTCTGGCTCTGACCAGCCTCAGCTTTAATCTCAAATGAGTTGACTCTGCCTGTGGAGACAAGTCCTGCCCACTTCTTGCTGCCATTGCTCCCTTGAACCACTGGCCATGGTCCAAAGAACTCCAGGGTCCACTGATTGCGATTTGTGAAGCCTCCCACGAGAACAGCAGCATCACCTCTCATAGACCCAGACCCAGAGTTCCCACAACAGCCCAAGGCCCTGGGAATGGAAAATCTTTCAAGTCCAATTTTAAGAGCAGAGGAAGCTGCTGTATGTCTGAGGGCCTACTTCCAGGAAGGGATAGCCTTCACTGATAAATTCAAATGACATTCTGAAAGGCACTGCCTTAATTGCCTAGTTGAGCCTGCTCTTTGCCAAGGATGCTACAGAATATGGTAAACACACCAGCTTCTTTGGACTCGGTTGGGCCAGGATTTAATCCCCACTTCACTACTTTCTAACAGCATGTACCTACTTTGCTGTACTTAGGGAGGGTCAAATCAAATAATGGATATAAAGCACTTAGCACAGGGCATCATAACATGTAGGGTACACCAAACTATAGCTTTTGTTATTATGGAGGATGAAGCTGCATAATGTAAGTGATTTAGGTAGAGGTTGTTAAGGAGAGCAACAGTGAGCATTGTAAACATAATACACACTCCCTAAATGTTTGTTTAATATAAGAGCAATCGTAATTAAGTCTAAGCTTTAAAGAGCAGGAAGCTAACAGTTTCTGTTTCCTATCCTGGGGCTAAAAGGGGACGGTTCCAGAAAAAATAAGCTGCTATCAGCTATATTGTACACTCACCTTGATTTTATTAGTGACACTGATACGGAAGGAACTGGAAGCAAAGATCATTAAAAGGGATACAGTATCTGCAACCAGCCTCACTGGCCAAAAGGGCACGGAAGGACATTTACTAATGAGGGCAATTAAACATGACTTGATAACTACCAAAAGCCCTGCTGATTATGGCAGCGAAGCAGATAAAGAAGGAAGCTCGCCCTCTGAAAAGAGACTGGACATTACACAGAAGTGTCTGTCCAACTGCCAACAGTCCTGTGAGGAAATAATGCTTCTGTTCAGAACACATCTAATGCTAGTTTCAAATAGGGGTCCAATCTAGTCTCCTGACAATCCATCCAAACCAGAGTGGAATATCCACAAGCACTGGTAAAAGTCTACCATCCACAGGACAAGAAAAAAGATACAGAGGTGTTTGTTTTGTTCTTCTTTTCTTAGGCCCCTTTTCGGTAGTTTGTTAAAGAAACTAGCACCCGGTGTTTTGGCACAGAACTTAAACAAATAGAGATGCTCATCAACAGCAGGGAAGATAAGGGCTACCTTTGTAAATGACTGCTCTGCTTTGCTTTCTTTCTAAGTTAGCTCCTAAAGAAGGATACTTTTGCTTGGCAGGAAAAATAGGAATCTTGGCTGAGCCAGCTGTAGGCTAGGCAGTATGGCCACGCTCGGACAGCCAGTGGCTGCAGACCTGCCTTTGCCTGTAACCACAGCCACCAACCACCTAGACTGACCTCTGAGACCTACCCATCCTTTAAAGCTGGTGATTCTTTAAGACTGTCCAACTGAGACACCAAGCAGACCACTGCCTGATTATGGCAAGCTGTGTCTGCTTGCTATGGCACAATCTCCATCCACATGCTCCACAAAATACCAGCCAAATGAAATAAAAATCGACTAAAATTTGTCTAGAACTTAAGATGGCATCAATTCCATTTCCAAGGCCCACTCTTGTAAAGAGAGAATACCTTCAAAAAAACTAATAAAAAAGTATGAACCACATTCTGTTGCCAAAAATGCTTAATGCACACTAGAAAGAAATAGAATTTCTAACAGGGAGCCACATGTGAATTATGGAAAATAGAATACAGTGTATTTCACAAAACTGAACTTCTCAGGAACTGACCATGATGTTAAGATTTAAAGCAATAAAATCTTATTTAGAAAATGGAGAGGTGTTTGGAATAAATTCACTTAGAAAGTAAGAGTACTAAATAAATGGTGTATCTTTCTTAAGGAAAAATAAAGTAAATGATAAAATCCACCAAAAATGTTGAAAAAAAACTCTTGATGAGTTCAGTTGGAGAATTTATTCAAACAAATATGAAGACATATTAAAAAGTGATAGGAATGAAAGCAGTGTGGTATTGGCCCAAGAATAGACAAATGAGCAAGTAGGACAACATATAGAGTGAGGAAGCCAACCACAGCCCCACACGTACATAACCACCTGCTTTATGACAAACGAACCACTACAATGCAGTGAAGAAGGGTTATCTTTTTAGTAAACAGTGCTGGATATATATAAAACAAACAAACAAAAAACTCTGATCCATATCTTATACCAGATGAATAATCCATTACTCTGGATTTAATATGACAGGTATTAAATAGATATGATATGATAGGTAAAACCATAGATGGATCACAGATTTAATGTGATAGGTAAAACCATAAAGCTGAAGAAGACAACATGAAGATTTTTTTGGCAAGGAGGATTCTTTACCTCAGGGTAGACAAAGTTTTCTTAAATAGGATATAAATGCTCTAACCACAGTGGAAAAAATTGATAAATTGGATTCCACTAAAATTAAAATCTTCTGTGGATCCGAAGAGATCATTAAGAGAATAAAAAAGCAAGCTATAGAACGGGAGAGAATATTTACAAACATTTATCTGACAGAACTGATATCCATAATATATAAGGACCTCCAACAAATCAATAAAAAAAGAGCCGATGACTCAATAGGAAAGCCGACAAATAAGCTGAACAGAAACTTCACAAGGAAGACAACAAAATGGTCAGTCAGTCAGTAGGAGCCTCTCAATTAAATCATAATAAGATGTACATCACCAGAGTGGCTAAAATTTTAAAAGACTGAAGAAAATCACATTGCCAGTGAGGATGAAGGAGAATTGGAACTTTCATACATTGCTGTGGCAAGGGGAGGTAGAAACGGGGACGATCACTTTGGAAAACTGGCAGGATTGTACTAAAGCTGTACATAGGCACATTTTAGAGCCTAGAAATTCAACCCCTGCACATGTACCAAGAAAATGCACAAAAATGTTCATAGCAGTTTTATTCATAATAACTCAACTGGATCAACTCAAATATCCAAGTGTAGTAGAAGGATAGATAAAATATGGTTAATTCTTACAATGGAATACTACTCAGCAATGACAAAAATGAACTACTCCTAAATATAGCATGGATGAATCTCACGGATATAATGTTGAGTAAAGGAAGCCAGACAGGAAAAACACCTACTGTATGACATCCATTTGCATAATAAAATCCCAAACCAGATAATGCTAATTTGTGGTGATAGAAACAAAAATTACTGATTACATTTGACACTGGCTGGCAAGGGGTACAAGGGAAGCTTCTGGGGTTCTGGAAATGTTCTTTGTTGACATGTCCGGTGGTTACATTCTTAGACCCGGAGGAAGCCTTCTGCTGCTGGCTGGGATATAGAAAATCATGAGATGATTATTCACACTCTACTGCCAAGAACAAAAAAGTTACCAAATCACAGAATTTTGAAACTATAAGATGGCTGAGAACATAGTGAGGTCTAACTGAATGAAAATACAGACAATGACAAGCCCTTTCTAGGAGAAAGAAGACCCAGAAGAGGAGTGGGCGGAAGAAGAAAGGAATCTGTCATTAAATGGTAAAAGGACAAAACATCCCGATTCTGAAGGAAACTTTAGTGGCCAGGAGTGAACAGCTTGATGGATTCACATCCTGAGGGAGTCTGCACCCACCACCAACTCTTCTGCACAGGCCTTTACCTAGTGCACGAGGCGGTACACCAAAGGGCCAAGGATCTGCCATGCTAAGGAAGCCTAGATTTGGCAATTTCTGAAGAACGGATGGGGGTATGAAACCAGAGACAGGACACTCACTAGGACGCTCTTGCAGGACAGTGATGATTCTGAACTAATTGAGGTAGCGGCCTTGGTGAGGGAGATGGGTGAATGGATTTCACTTCAGAGGTAGAGGAGACAGAACTCTTGATGTAGCATTCCTATACTGCATATTTTATTCTGCTATTGTGAGGTAAAAATTAGAAAAAAACACCCATTATGTAATTTTGTCACAATTTTTTATATGAGAACCACAAATAGAAATCATAACAGAGGATCAGAGATGGGTGAAAGCTCTTGACCTAGACTAAAATGCCATCAAAGAACCAAGGGGCTACAAAAAGATGCCACAGGAAGACTCGTACTAAATAAAGAAATTAGCCACAGAGGACAATACAGAGAAAGTTCCAGAAAAATCTTTGGACTTTCAGGGAAGTGGGTAGGAAGCAACACATTTATGTGCACGAGTTTATCTAGGGGCAAAGAAAACTTTAGAGATCAGGAAAAGAAGAGGTTGAAGATTTATGATGATAATTTCAATAAATCTTAGATAAATTTTACCATTTGATTTCAAGCATGCATCTAAGTGGATGAAGTCAATACAGGAAGTAAGACTTTCTTAAAATAACTACAACAATAAAACCTCATTAAACAATTTCTTAAAGGGATTGGTGGGGCGGGGAGGAGAAAGAGCCCAATCAGGAGACATCGAGTGCCCTGGACCAGACTCTCAGATGCTGAGAATCATCGTGGTTCTTGACTCTAGGCCTCCCATTCTGTGAAGCATCCACTTATGACCAATGGTCTTCCAGTTATTACTATTTTCACTGCAGCTTCTTTGAGTTGGGTTTAGGTTTATGTCTAGAAAATTATGCAGAATGTCATGAAAAATAAAATACCGAAAAGATTTATGAGAGAATGTGATCAATGTACGTTTGCTGATCTTGAACATAGCTCAGGCAAGTGAAAGGACAGATTAATGAAGGATTAAGCTAAACATGAATTTTAATATCCAAAGACATTTATAAGCAAGAAACCCTGGGGTGTATTTATAGAGCCACTTTAATTAGTCAGTATTCAAAACAGCTTTACACACAAGTCAAGTTTTCAACAGATTTTAAACACGGTTCTCTTCTAAATGAGAGAGTTGAGGAATATTGTTACCCAAGCATGGAAGCTGGAAGCTGGGCTTGAGTTCTGGCTCTGCCAGGACAAACTCTGAGACTGAACCATGCAATTTGCTGCAAATAGAAAATGAAAAACCATAACAGGCTGCCACAAAGATTAAACACAACAGTGGAAGTGAGTGTGCTTTGTAAAACAAAAAGTGATATATTATTTCCTCAAAGGAATAAAGAAGGGAAGGAGAAAGGATGTTCACAAAAATTCGCGTTTATTCAAGTTAACAGTCCTATCAATAATGTCTACATCTATACTTAAGACAGAGTACACTGGAATTTACTGAAAATGGTCTAAGACCCACTAACTGTGAGTTCTTTTTCTGACTACTATTGTGACATTTCCATTACTTAGTAGAAATGACATAATTATCAAATGTATCTAAGAAATACCTGTCCTAGCGATTTCTCAAGAATTTCATTAATATGGTCCAGATAATTTCAAGAGGAATTGTATCAGAGTGTCAGTTTAGGCTGTGACATCAGACAGCCCTGGATTTAAATCCTGCATCTATCACTTGCTAGTTGTATGAGTGTGTAGACTCCAACCATCCCTAGTGTCTGTCTTCTATGACAAAAGTGAAGACATTCAAGTATACCACAAGTTTCAAAGATTTAAGAGATAACAGCACTTAATATCCTTAGCAGAATGCCTGGTATGAAGTACAGATCTTATAAATGTTAACTATGATATTACCTAAATTGTTGCTTCCAAGTAGATAAAGATCTTTGTTTCCCAACTATTGGTCATTCTTATCTTTGAACAGATACGCAGTTCCTTACATACACAGTGACACAGAAGCTCATGTTATTTTACAGCCAGATGGAGCTTCAACATTTATCGAGCAACTACTATGAGCCAGGCACCAGAACAGACACTAGGGATACAAAGATGAACTAGATATTGTCTCCAACTTCAAATATTTCTCAAGAATGTAAGACCATTGAGGGTAGACATTCGTTGGCTCTGCCCACGTCTGTATCCTCGATGATTAAAATAGTGCTTGGAATATTGAATGTGCTTGGGAAATGCTTGTGGAATGAATAGTCTAGTGCTTTTTCTGCCATACATATAAATATCTAAATCTCAATGTACAAAGACTTTTACTTATATTTCGTATATCCAATAATGAAAAACTGTAAAGAAAAACATTTCTATTAGTACAAATATAATTGGAATTAGGTTTAAATCCTGGGCTTCTTGAAGCAATTTAATGATTTTCTTACAAAATAAATACAATGACATTTGGCACTTTAAAAAAAAATTGAAGAAATGCGCAGCAAACATTGGAAAGAATTCACCAAGCGTTTGATAATGTGATAACAGAAAGGAAATTTGATACCATTTTCTTACTGCTTGCATTAACATTTTCCTACCATTTAGATGATATGATCATAAAATTTCACTTAAAGATTTAAAATATTGCTCACCTGGTCTTCCTCTCCTCCACCTTCTTCATCATATTTTAAAATATTATCTCTTACATCATCTTCTGGATCAATTAAAAGTTGCTTGGCCTGGCGTTCTTTATCCCGGCGTTTCATCCATACCACAAACATTAGAACGAGGACTAGGTAGGAAAAGAGTGAAAAAATCATTATATTGTAATTTTTAAAATTTGACTTATACAATCACAGTCTTCAACACTAATAACATACTTATATGGGTCAAAAACTTGTAGTGCATATGCCACTCTGTTATCTGTTTCTGGCCTCACATTAAGAGAGAGAAGAAAAAACAGGAGTCTGAGTACTGGGTTTAGAGTGAGAGAACTGGCTTCCAGTCCCTGGTACCCTGTGAACTCACTGGGTGAAAACTGTCCTCAGTTTCATCATCGACAAATGGGGACAGTAACTATTTTTATCTTTCACTTTGGCTTGCTAGAGGATAGGATACTCCTGTAAGTGCTAAAACAACACACAGCAAATTAACTTGTTACTTGTTATTTAATTGCTCTTTTATTCAGCTTGGTCACCATTATGCTCCCCAAATCAGAGAACGCTACTTCTCAAGGGGGACTTCTCAATGGGGGATAGGTGTTGGCCAAGATGACTTTGGTAGTAAATTGGAATTGGATCAACTGTTGAGTGTTTTTGGCCCCCAAAGGCTGGTGTTTTCCTATTGCACTATTCTGCATTCCTGTTCATAATAAACTGCATGTTTCAGGTACGAAGGCAAGGGGATTAGTTCGAGCACGGAAATAACATTAGGCTTTCATGCCTTACACTTTTGGGCCAGGTCTAGAACCATAAATTTTCCAGAGGTTTGATGTTAAAATCAGCACCAATTCATTTTCCTTCAAAATGCTACAGTCATTTCTTCACGCCATAATCCATCATATCTAAGTCTTTCTCGATAAGGTTGACATATATGCCACATTTTAGCTGAAATTGAAACATATCCCTAAGTGCACATCTAGGAATGCATTTTCTCTAAAATCTGGGGATATCAGTTTACATCCTGAAGTTAAAGATTTAATGACTCCTATTTGAGCACACTTTTATTATTGGCCATAAAAGTAAATATCCTCGTTTTAAAGCCAGATACATGATCTCATTTGCCATTGTTCCAGGGCTAAATCTAGCAAGTGGATTATTAGTACAGCATGCAGGTTTCAAATTATAGTCAAAGTAGTCTCCACACAGGAAGTAAAAAATGCTCAGGCTTCTATAGTAATTGCTTAGAATAAAGGAACAGAATTCTAAATTATCAGAACACTTGTAAATGGAGAAAACATAAAAGAAATGGCCAACATTTTCAAGAAAGTGATTGGTGCATAACATGATTGCACAATAAACTAAGTCCTGCTGCTATTCCACAATAAAACACAGGGCCCTGGCAATTTATCCTTTTAACCTGCATGCTTAGAAGTGGTTCCTAAAGTACTTTCTAGTGGTTAATTTCTTGCATTCCACTGAACCAAAGACTGCAAAGTATCTTAAAAAGGAGCAATTCCTTAATCGAGACTTGCTCTAAAGACAGACAATTTATTGAGCTGTGTAATCATTTCTATTATCAAATGTGCTGTATGAAGTACAGTCTCTCACTATTTTATGCAGCCCTTCAGAAACAATTACCTTGATCCTTGCATGACTGGAGCAGGTTGCTGAGTGCGCTTTATATGAAGGAAAGCAATATACTTATTTTCCTAAATCATCAACTACGTGTCATAAATTCATACTCAAATCATAAGAGAAGTGTTCAAACTTAGGACTGTGTAACATTTTTCTATGAAAAGAGTTTGCTACTGCTCCCCAAGCCATCAGCATCAGAAAATTGCAACGGCATGGGAGAGGTATGCAGGCCGGGTTTGCTGCAAACATGTGAATGTTTGAAACAATGCTCAGGCTCTTTTCATTCTGAAGTGGACTTGGCTGTCCCATATGTGATCGGCAAGAGGCTCAGAGGTTGAAAAGAGTTGTTAAATTACTTTGAAAGGTAACAGCACCAAGTTACTTTGCTAAACATCCTAGAAGCGAAAAGGGAAAATCTAAGAACCAATGAAAGCACTTACTGAGCAGGATGATGATGCAAAGCAGGATGGCAATGATGGCACCCGTGCCAAGCCCCGCACCCACGATTCTATCCACGTCTGTGCAGTCCCCGTTGGAGTCACACTGGCAAACCTTCACGCGAAGGATGGAAATATTTGATTTGGGAGGATTCCCAGAATCTGTGATTATGATTGGAACTTCATATATCCCAGCTTCAAGAAATTTTATCTTTAAATTAAGCTGAGCAAAATCACCTATATGAAAAAGCAAAAAATATAGTTTGATAACTAATACCTAATACAGTAAAAAACACATAGCATTTTCTAGAACGTATTTACTACCTAACAGTATATATGAAGCAGACTATAACTATGCTGTGCTGTGAAGACTCTTTTGGTTTTAAGGGCTTTCAATATCTTATTTAAACTTTAAGTAGCTTTTAAAATATATTTAATAAGATTATAAAGGACCTACAATTAACTTTTAATAACAGGCTTCAGAACTTCTCAACTGCACACATATTCAAATAATTAATCTCTTCTTACCATTAAGCCGAGTGATGGTCCAATTTTTCTTAATATTCAACGGAGACAAAGGGAGATCAAAAGCAAATGGTCCAGCATTTGGATCAATGTCATAATCAAGTGCGGTGATGTTAATTGAATTGGGGTCTGGAGTTTCACAAGTCTCTGCCTCTTGAGGTAACACTTGAGGGGCATTGTCATTAATATCAAGTAAATAGATCTGCAGCGTTCCTGTTCCACTCATAGGAGGAATTCCTTAAAAGGGAGAAAAATCACAAATTGATGCTAAACAATTCTCTCCCATGAGTCTCAATGACAGTGAAATTCTCAAAGCTTCTAGCCTTCTTGCCCTTATCATTGCATAACTTTGGAAAAATCTAGTTGCCACAGCATCAGGGCAGACTGTTTTCGGAACAAGGCCACTTCTTGCTTCCTTTCTAGGATGACCTTGAGCTGCCACTGCTGGTGTGCAGGAGCTGAGCACGGCGACCATGCGTGCCCCTGCCGAGCTGGCTCTGCACCTTTCCTGCCCTCGCCGTCCGTTACTCTGGGCCCCGTGCACAACATGCTGCTCTAGGCACTGCAGGGAATGTGAGAGAAGCAGAACACCAGGCTCATGATCTTGCGGACTCTACTCTTTTGATGGAAAACCAAGACATGTGCATGAAAGAACAGAAAAATGCTTTTAAAGCTCAAACACAGCTACAAAAACTTGAAACAGGCTACAGACAACTAATGCAGACCCATAGACCTCATCTGGGGAAGGAATGCCGTGGAGAAGAGAAATGATCTGTGTTGATCAACCAACTCCCTCCCTGAGAGAGGAATAGGTTTCTCTATACATTATTTCATTGTAATCCTAGGCAGTAGGTTTAAATAAACAAGGAACCTAAATCTCTATAAACTGTTCACGGTCACACACTCTTGTAAGTGATGGCGTTGCTACTTAAGGTTGGTCTGCCTGACCCCAAACCCATTCTCATTCCACTACCAAATGTGGTCTCTACCACTTCTTGTGATTATTTAGTCTGGTGATTTGGCCTCTGATATATTATAAATTATACATAAATATACATACTAAATATATATAATAGAAATGTTATGTTATTACATAACTATAATATTTAACTAATTATATAATTTATATATATTATACTATGATAGAAATATAAATATTTTCTAAAAAAGGTTGCATACCAAGACCCAGAGGTGTAAGTGACCTGCCCAAGAACACAGAACTAGGAAGGAGCACACACACATTCTTGAGGAGGGGACAAAGAGAAACCTCCATGGACCTCTCTGAGGAATACGGATGGCTCTGAGAGCAGGGAGAGTTAAGGTGGAGACATAAGGTGGCTGTTAACAATTTTCTAATACCACAGTGATTGCTATGATACTCCATAGTATGAGGAATTTTCACACTTACTATCACATTTAATATTACTTGACTCTCTTAACAACTTTATAGAATAGGCAAGCAGCAAAAACAACTTATCAATAATGAAACTAAGGCACAGAGAGAGGAAGGCCTTGCCCAAACATTAAGGAGTAGAACCAGGGCTCCAGACCCAGCCTCATGATTTAAAGCTGAGCGCATATGCAAAGCATCACAGCTCCACAGATTTAAGCGCTTACTCCTCTCTCACATCAAACACCCCTTCAATTAGGAAACAATCCACCTTGGTGAACGAAAAATTTGGTTGTAACTCACAACAAACATGCATACATATAATTTTATAGCTCTTTAAATCTCAACATACTGGTGCAAGATATATTACTTTAGGTTCCACTGCAGAGGAAAGCTACTCCTTACATACGGCGAGGCAGCATGAAACAGCCACTAACGCTGTGCTCTGATGTGCAGTGGCAGAAATGGCAGAAGCTGTTTCTCCCGAGCGTCAACCCTAAATATTTGAGTAGGTCCCACATTAGAAAAGACAGGAAATATTGCTTTAGCCCTGTCACCACGTAGATTTATGACAGATAATGATCTCACTGAATCTTATTATACATGATTGTGAAAGGTTCATGGAAACTGTTCTTATCACAAGTGTTGATAGGCAACATTTTTCAAGCTGCATATCTTGACCACCAAATTGAAGCCTGCGATTTTTATTAGATGTTAACATTCATAGTCTAACACTAAAATGATTTTAAAATATGCTTGTGATTCAGTTTTGAAACTATTAACACACCAGAGAAATATTTGAGTGTTGAGTTTGTGCCAGACACTGCTTTAAAAGCTTTATGTGTACAGCCATTTTATCTTCCTCAATACACCCTGAGTCAGGTACTGCCACCATCAGATTTAAAACTTTGTTGCCAATTCTACAGTTAGGCAGTGGTAGAGATGGAGTCTGCACCCAGGGGGTCAGGGAGAGCTCGAGAGCCTGTACTCGGAAACACACGTCGTACTGAGAGCCAAGAGAGCAAAACAGACCCACCACCAGATTTACATAAGTCATATTTGTCTTAAATAACTAAAACAATTGGGCTATCTATTCATCTCAACCATTTAGAATCTAGCAGAGACCCAGAACAACAAAAAAAAAGGGCCAAAACTAACATACCAAAGCTTGTGTTCTCACAGATCTCCATTTATGCACAAAATTAAGTTTCCTAGCCCATGGCAGACTAGAGGCAGAGAATTAGAAAGAGGAAAAGTGCTAGAGACAGAAAAACAGACGGCAGCAAATTGACAGATCAGAAGAAATAAAAGGACCAACTCAAAAAACACAGTGTCTGGGGCTAGCCCAGTAGCACAGTGGTTGGGTTTGCATGCTCTGCTTCAGCAGCCCAGGGTTCACCAGTTCCGATCCCGGGTGTGGACCTACACACTGATTATCAAGCCAGACTGTGGCAGGCATCCCACATATAAAGTGGAGGAAGATGGCCATGGATGTTAGCTCATGGCCAATCTTCCTCAGCAAAAAAAGAAGAGGACTGGAGTCAGATGTTAGCTCAGAGCTAATCTTCCTCCAAAAAAAAATCCCAGAGCGTCTGGGGCCATTGAGGACGGACTCACCCTGCAGTAATGAGGCACTGACGCAGAGGAGGGCAGAAAACCCACAAAGGCTTGTCATCACAATATGAGGCTACTAAGGAGGGTGTATGGACATTGGGAACATTCATTACAGAAGACAGGGAACATGTCATAGAAAACCCAGTGGAAAAGGAAAGTAGAAGTTGGGCCTTAGAGTAATAGATATCCATTTTCTAGACAATTGAGTTTCATAGAAAACCTCATTTCCTGATGATGCATGCATGATGAGGCTATACTCTAACAACACACAGGATAATACAGTGACTATATTTAATTACGTACCATTGTCAGAAGCAAGGAAAGTAGCATTATATATATTGTTTTTCACATTTGGCGATTCTCTGTCCAAAACAGCAATTGTAGTTATTTGCCCATTCACAGGATCTATTTTTAGCCAATTGGCAGGATCAGATAATTTTGTGTATCTAAAACATGAAAGTACAGTATGTTAATTCTTTTGATATAAAACTTTAAAAAACTAAAACATATTTTTCAGTCTAATTTCAAATGCAACCAGCTCATTAACTTGTATTTTTTTTAGATAATGGCTGGATATACAGCTTTCACATGGAAAAGTATTTCTGTGATGGTGATTCTGGGAGGCACATAAAGGTTGTGTGTGGGCGGGCACGCAGGAAACATTAGACAGGTGTTTGAGCGGAAAGACTAGGAGCCCCGTTTCTGTGCAGTGGGCTATGGTGGATTTGACAGATTTTGTTTCAAGCTGTTGTCTATTTCAATGAATAGTAATAGTGCAGATAAAATAGCTCAAATTTACCTTCTAAGTAAGCAGTAGCCCTAATGTATAGGATATTAGAGAAATTATAAGAGAAGTGGAATTTTCTATCACAGAAAACGCTTAAAATATTTACCACCTTATCATGGTGGAGATGACGTCACAGCGAGGAGACCCCCATAATCCCATTCCTACTAGTATCTCCCACACAGGGTCAAGCCTCAGAACTACGCCTATCAAGGGAGGTCCCACAGCAGAGGCCATCTGAAGCAGATTATCTCTATCAGTAGACTGATCAGCTTCAACTCCTTTTTCAACCGGGCTGAGGGTGAGATTTTCAAGCTTGGATAACCAATATACAGATTGGAAAAAATATCCTATATTTTGAGAGGTAAAAAGTTGTAGGAGTTTAATACATCTATTAATTTGCTATCTATCTATCTTGATTTCAATGTCTAGAGAAACGGAGAAGATATGCAGTTATCTGTTAGCAGCAGTTCTGGAAGAAATTAAATAAAATATGAGCTAATTTAAAAAATTATCATCACCAGCAATGGAAAATGGTCGTGTGGGGTATGCTCTGCTAACTATCTACTCCCTCATCAGGAAGGATAAATTAGATTTTGCTGAGGCGAGAAATCTTTACAGATATGTTTTATAAGTCCTATAACTACTGTACAGGTAAGGGATGAAAATAATTAGCTGATATCTTGGTTTTGGCATGAGTTTTCTTTTTCTGATGAGTGGAGAAGAGATACATGTTATAAGCTTCTGAGAGTCCCCTATTTATTCACAGTAGAAACTTTCTGTGATGCTTGGTATAAAAGCACCGGCTGAATTATTCTTAAATATTAAAAAAAAAGAAAAAGGGGCAGAAAACATTTTTTCTTCAAATAAGACATGATCCATTCTTATATTACCTAACCAATGTACTCATTGATCTACTGAAAAGAAGGTTCATCGAAGAATTAAAAATAATTTGGTAATAAGTAGTTTTGCTTCCAGTGAAAAAAGTTCTCACTCAAACAGTAAATATATTTTATGCACAGTACAGGACATCATGTAAATTAGAAAAACACCATAAATGTCATTTGATACCTAATATTTTGCTGCATATATCGATCTGGGTCCTGAGCAGTAAACGTTGTTAACATGGTGCCGGCATGAAGGCCTTCTTCTTGGCGAATGATCTTGGGATTTGGGGCAAAATAAGGGTTTTCGTTCACGTCAATAACTGTAACAGACACAGTGGCAGTGGACTGAGGTGGGTGCTGAATACCCTTGGCTAATGGCACTTGATTTTCTGCAGCGACAGTAAGGACAAACATCCTATTTGTTTCAAAGTCGATTGGCTAGAAAAATTTAAAAGAAAGGAAATTATATTTTTGCAGGAAATAAGAATATTTGCATTCTGCAGTTTATTCTCCCATCAGCTCTATTTCTAAAACATTAATTTTTCATTCCCAGCACCCTAGGTTCCTCTTGAATTTCTGGAAAACATGCATTAGCATGGTCAATGATTGAAATATTTATCGCAATTAAACCCATTTATATAAGAGATTTATAAATCCTGGGTACTTTGAAGACTTATGTTCACAAAACAATGCATATTACTATTGCACTGACTGCATTTATTTAGCTAAATCTAAAACCTTAGTTATTCTTAAGAACAGCATTGTTGAACAAAAATACAAAATACTGAGGTCAAGTGAGAACACGATGGTCCAGATTGTACTCTTAAACGCTGGTACAAGGACCATGCCTCAACCAGGAAAGATTTTACCAGTCTGTGATGAAATGGACTAAACAAAAACTAGAAAATGTGATTTTTTTCATAAAGCTAAACACATTCTATTTAAAAGTATCATTCATAATTTGAAGTACACGTTTTAAAGTGCACACATATACACACACACTTTTTAAAAACGATAGTGTTTATAGGTAGAAGAGTTTTGTGCATGTTTTTTCCTTACTTAGCAAACCAAAATTCTGTCTGTTTTCCAAAATAATTTTGGGTATTTTACTAGTCTAAATAAATCCCAAATCTAAGACCAACACTCTAGACAAAGGAATGAACAAATAACCCGTAATGTAAATATCAGCTTCCAAAGTTCTGCTGAATCCTACCATCAACAGAAAGGTTACCAGGAATCAATGACCAGACTGGACATTGACTCTGAATTTCCCTTGCTCACCTCCTAGAGGAGGCGCAGATAAGCATCACTGTCCATAACAGTATGAAAAAAGAGCTTGGAGAGCTCTCATGCCATCATGGGTAGTCTAAGAATGATGAAGAGCTGAAGCGAATGAGAAAGCCGCCTCATGAGCACAAACCGCACTGGCTTCTCAACCTAGAACATCTCCTCAAATCTTCACAGATACATAGCTTTTTTTCTCTCCCTCTAAAATCTCCAATTCAACTTCTCTTTCTCAATTATTTTAAACAAGACACTAAAGAAGCCAGAAAATAAGAAAGAATTCTTTTGAGTGATTTCATTAGCCACATGAAACATCCCTGACGTAACATTTATTTATGCTAAGTGGTACGCACAGTTCTAAATCCTTTAAAGTGCGTTAAGCTTATTTATCCCTCACAGCAACGCTATGACTTGGCTCCTGCTACCATCCACACTTTTTGCATGAGGCTTAGAGAGGTTAAACAACTTGCCATGGTCACACCACTACCAAGAGCAGAGCTGGGATTCGAACACAGACGCTGAGGGCTCTGGGGCCTGTGCTCTTGATCATTACGCTGTATTCATTCAGAGAATTCCCAACCCCCACCTCATGAGGGAAATCACCATTCTACTCATGCACACATAAAATTCTTGACAACTGACACGTCAGTGCACCTTTCTATCAGGCCAACATTTGGATTCACTTACAAATCAAGAGTGTTGGGACTGAAGGCAAGGAAGGAAATCTCTTCCCTGGGCGTCTAAAAGGAAGAGATGTTCACTTTAAAGAGCTGTTACTTTATGGTTATGTCTTTATTACACTCAAAGTTAATGTCCCCTTTGCTTCCAGCACTCAGTTTTTTATTTTTTGACGATTAAAGATCAGAAGAACCAATTTCTTAAAGTCTTGAAAACAGCATTTAACAACAGCAATGTACATTCAAAACCTTTTAAAAGCGTAGGCCCTCTTTCCTGCTCATTCCAGTTTTCTTTTGTGATATTTCCTGGTTTGTTTCCTGAGCCAACATTCTAATAGTGACCTGTTGACATGAGACTACTGGTCTGGGGCATCCTTCTTAATCAATTAGTGATCAAATTCCTATCGACATGGCAAGTCGATCAAAACTTCAGGATGTGATATATCACTAAGGCACAACTACACTGACAGTAAACATCACTGATGGTCATCCTGCCTTCAGGTTGTTAAAACTGTCCAAACTGACTTAAAAACAGTCATATTCCAGGGACAGATTGAGAACATCTAAGTTGGCCTCAGCCTCAACATTTACTAAAAAATAGCAAATGTGACTCCCCAAAATATATTAATTCCAGATTTAAAGATGTTTGAAAGAAAAAAGTGCTAAGATTCAATAACAGACTAAGGGGGTAGGGGACATATACTGGTCACTGCAGAGTGGCCATCAGAGAGAACAATGCACTTACTTTCACCACGGTGACTAAGCCGTCGTTGCTGTTCGGGTCAGTCTGAATGGCAAAGCGCCCCGTGGGATCCCCACCGCTGATTCTGTACGCTGCGTTCCAGGCCGGCGTGTGTGGCTGATCCTTATCGGTCACAGTTAGATTAGCTACTATGACATCTATTCTGTTTTCAGGGACTTCACCGTAGAACTGTAAGAAAGACAGACCCCGGTCAGAGGAGTGATGTGGAACACTGAAGGACAGCGTGTCTTGAGGACCCCAGTGACCAGATTTACTGTCCCATTAAATCTTTATTGTCTACACTAAATGAGGAGATCCATAATGCAGGTAATCACAGCATTTATGTTTGACTTTAAAAATACTACCATGTTTTTCAGCAGTCAAATTTTTTTCCAAATTGTTATAGTTTCATTAATATTCAAATTACTGTCCGTTTGTGAATATCTGTGTGATTAGCAGTGGGTCGGAGGAAAGGCCTTGTCTGAGGGAAATAATTTTACTCAAGAGAAAATAACTATATGCTGACGAAGTAGCATAAATCAGTCACGTAATTCATGTAGCTGAAAATATTTATAAATATTTTGTTATAACAGCACAAAGTCTTCTTGGGGCATTTCTTCCAGGCAGCACAGTTCCACAACTTTCTCGGTGGATTTGGAGTCTACGAGTAAACAAATTACTTTGGTGCCTTATTTAAAACCCTGGTTTGAGTGACAGATAAAGTCTGAGTCAGTGGCCACTCTACAATTAGGTTAAGCAGGTTCCACTCCTATTTAACACATTTATTATTCATGACAAAACTTCTCCGTAATGGACCACAGATCTTAAGTTCTGGGAGTGACAGTCTGTACTTACTGTCATGGCAGTAAACTCTGGAGGATTGTCATTGACATCTGTCACCGTGATGACAGCCGTGGCTGTGTTTGAAAGGCCATATGTGGGATTGCCTTCCATGTCCGTAGCTTGAATTATTAGCGTATACTGTTGCACTTTCTAAAAAGACATAAAGATAACAACTTCAATGACACTGATTCCTCAAGAAGACATAACAGTTGTTCGGTAAATGGCTCTTTATTACACACGGAGAGTACGGCATCATTCATTCTGATTAACATTACTTGAAATTTCCCAAGTGGAGTTTACTTTAACTCGTGAAGCACAGGTCTGGTCCTTGTCTAGAGAGATTTAACTGTTTTCACCTCTGCCTGGGAAAGGAATGCATTGCAGATGTGTGAAATTCACCACTAAATTGAAACTTCCATCTGGTTTCAACTTTTCTCTTTATTCTGAACTTCACAACATTGTGGTCAAGCATTCAAGTCATTTGGTTTGTGTTTACTTGCTCATATGTTACTTTCTACCCAGTTTAGGATACTAAAGACAATGAAGAGTCTTGAGAGGGAGAAGAAAGCCTATACAATTCACAGTGTATGTGCTTTCCTTTTATATCTTATTACACATTCTTTTATAACAGGGTTGAAACAATATTTTCCCCAATTCCCACTCGTACATAATATTCACAACTATATAAGAGATATATTCTTAGATGAAGTAAAAGTCTAATTAAAGGGTTTATGTTTATATCCTTAAGGTATTTAATAGTCACATACTCAACGGATTGGCATTTGTGCATAACAGTCATTGTGTCCACATATCTATCATGGATATGGATACCTTTGCAGGTAGATGATTATTATCAAATAGGCATCATAGGTTTTAAATTCCAGATTGAATTGTTCAAAGGAGAGCCAAATTAAGCTGCAATGTACCTAAGAGAAAATCTTGAGATTGTTCGAGAAGTCTATAGCACTAGCTGACCAAATTTTATGTTAGGACAACCTAACCAAAATGAGTATCTAAAATCATTTGAAATCTCTGTGGAAACTGGCACAGATGAAAAATAGAAATCATCTTCATAAATGTTAAACCATTCTGAACAACAAAACTCACTTCTTCCTATAAAAATAAACTGTCACTGCCAAGTGCAGCTTTCGCTGATTCTAAATATAGCCAACATTATGAATGGCCGTTCTTCAGGGATCTCTGGAGCTTGCATAGAACAGACACAAATTGTAGCTTTTGATTTAGTTGTTCGTGGGAAGGGCGAGGAAAAAGAAAGGAGGAGGAGGGAAAGCCAAACCTCACACATTCGATTTTAAGTCTCTGTCCACCCAAAGGCCAACCTCCAGCAGTTATTTATTTTAGATTTTTTTGTCTTCTTAAAAGAGAAAATAGCACACTTTTTTGAATAAAAAAATGAAACAAAGTAATAGTGCTGACTGAGCCATTTTCATTTTTCTTAACCCATAATGCTTCAACACAATGCTTACGTAAGCTAAAATATTTCTCAATGATTTCCTCTCCCAATCCGACAATGTCATTTCAGCTTAATGCTCTCATAGTTAGGGAGAGAATTTTGTAGGGCACTCAGTTCAGCCTCTCAGCGGAAAATCATGAAAATAAAAATTTGTTATGACTTTGAAATGCCACTTTTGTTATGTTGCTATTTGCAGAAACAGATGAACATTTAAAAAAAATTGGAGTGTTCTTTAAAGATTAAAAAACCCACACAAATATCATACAGAGATACAGCTCTTTGTTAATGTCTACTCTACAAAGATCTGTAAGATTGTATAAGCATGATATAAACAATTTTCCATAGAACTGAGATACTGAGATCAGAAGCTAATACTCAAAATTTCCTATTGTTTCAAGCTAGTCTTAAAATCTTTAAGTTACGAAAGAACATAGTTATTTCTAAAATACAATGTCTCCTCAAAGAAAAAAATACCAACCTGGTAAACAATATAATCTCCATTTTCAAATGCCTAGCTGGTAAAGTGCTCTTACATTTAGTAAAGAAGACATGACAGCCTATGTTTTAGGCAACCAAACTATTTAGAGCTTCTTGCCTAATTTAGCCACTGGGCATCTGGTTGTGAATGACCGACAGTTAGACTTGCCTTCCCATCCTCATAGTCCCATATCTGATCAAGAAGACTCTGCCTAAAAACATTTCCTCACTTCCTGTTCTAGAAAGGAGAAAATCTCAACTCATCTCCTGGCTCTCAATCCTTCCATCTCGGTGACTCGCTTATCTTACCACCTCTCTCTCACCTTCCATTCACTTATCCCATACCTTGAGCTTTTTGTATTTATCTTCAAATGCCTGCCATGTCCCTACGCCATCCTCTGCCTAGACCAGTGGTTCTCAACCAGGGTGATTTTTACCCCCACCGCCAACTAGGGTACACGCAAACACATACCCCTCCCCAGGGCCCTTGCGTTGTCAATGTTTGTGTGTCACTGGTATGAGGCATCCTGCCTGAAACAGAGCAAGCAAGCAATAAATGCTTTTGAAGTTGTGGTTGGATGCATGAATGGATGAGAAACCTTGGGTCTTGTATTACACTATAAAAATCATTTCAGTCTGGGAAAAACTATCTTCTTGTTTACATGGCTAGCTATCATTTATTCATTAAAACATACACTGAGGATAAAAACTAGCTCACCGTTTCCCAAACTACAGTGATTCATATACCATCTTCCCGATTCTGCCATATCCTCATATTTCTATACCATGAGTCACTTACTATTTATCTTGACATTAACTCCCTTTTAAAAAACCTAATTTATTGTAAAAGTACCATAAGTGGAAAATTAACATCACTTGCCATAAATATAACTGTAAACATAAACACAATATCCATCCTTGTACTCTGGCAGTCTCTACTTGATGGAATAGCATCTAAAAGACTTGTGGTCTTTGGTTTTCTCTAGAAGCTTCCCTATGGGTATCAGCTAAAATCATTCTACCTCTGTACAACACTTTTGAAACACTGAACTAGAGGGATGGATGTGAATGAAGAAGGGAGGACATTCAGTCATTCATTTGTCAAACACTTAATGAATGTCTACTAGATGCCAGACAACGTAGTAGTCACTTGGATTAAAATAATGAACAAAACCTGAGGTGGCCTTGCTGTCATTAAGTGATGGAGGTGGATGTTAATGGATCATGGAACCAAATGGACATGTGACTGTAGTAAGAGTAGGAAGAAGTGATGGGTGCAAGGAATCTTTAATGGGGCATCTGAACCAGTGCTCAAATCCTGGAGGGAGGAATGAAAGCAAGAGGCATTTGAGGATAAACTGAGAGGAACTTGATGACTAAACAGATCAGGGATGGACTGAGAGCAGTGCATGGCAAAGGCAAGGAGACCAGGATCCTAGGAGAAGGTGGCACTGGTCACGTGAAATAGGAAATTCATCAGGAATTTAGGGGGACGACAGGTTTGCTTTTGGATGCATTGGATTAGGGGATGGACGATTAAGTAATAATGTCATGAGAACTTAGAAGGGAAGGATAGGTTTGTGTGTCTGTTCAAATTCTTAAATGCTAAGTCCCAGTTCCCTCCTCTGTGAAATGGGGCTGACAGTACTACCTAAATTGTAAGTTTGTAGTCTAAAATTTTTCTGAAAGCTTATTGTAAGCTGACAGTGTTCTAAGGGGCTTGATAATAAAAAACAACAATTAACATGCATTGAAATTGAGCATTAAGTATGTGCCAGGCATAGTGCTAAGCACGATACATTATCTCATTTAGTCCTCAGAATAATCCTATAAGGCAGGTGGATTTCTTTTAATCCCCATTTTACAGATGAGGAAACCAAGGCTTGGGGAGGCAAGGAAGCTTTTCCATTGACAGCCAGCCTTATGGCAGAGACAAGATCTGAAGCCAGGCGTCTCTGAGCCCAGAATATGCAACATTAATTGCTCACTCTATTAATGCCTTCCAAGAAAGTCAGAGTATGTGCATGTGTGCGTCTTGAATGGGGGGAAGCAGGCGGAAAGCCAGGTTTCAGGGAGAAGAGGAAGGAGTGGGAGTTGAGCAGTTAGGAGAGGCTTCCCTTTCGACAAGTGTAGTGTTGAAAAAAAGAGAAAATCTCATAACTTGAACACTTCTTCAGGGTTCCTGTTCAGGGTGAAAAGAGGAAGAACACATCGGCTTCACTGAGTATTGGGAGCAAGAACGCAGATGCAACATCTACGTAACACTGTCTTTGTGTATCTAGAGGATGCACAGACTACTGTGGGCGCAAGGGGAGGGGGGAGGACTGGCTGTCAGAGAGTAAGGATTAGCTTGCAGTAGAGAGATGGGAAAGGAATCTTCCAGCAGAGGGAATGAGAGTAACAGAAGAATATAAAATCTCAGATTTGAACAAGGAACTGCATGCAGTTGTATGAATGGTTGGGCAACATTTGCTCATAAGCAGGAGGCAAGGAATTCTGGGAATGAAGGCTAAAGAAAGCTTTGGCATCAAGGTCCTAGAAGGTCTAGAATTCCACGTTAAGAGCTCTGACTTCATCCCATGGGTCGCGGAGAGCCATTTTACCATAGGGGACACTCAGCATGTTTGCAGATTATGAAGGAAGCTTTGGGGTTTGTAAGAAGGAGCCTGTAGAAAAGGGAAGACTGAGACAACAGAAAATAGAACACTCCTTCAAGGATAGAACACAGAGTTGAGGACACAAGTAAAGGGATTATTAGGTTTGGAAAACAGAAAGTATAATTCTTTCTTGGGCATGAGAAAAATTATGATGAGGAAGAAAAGTGATAATGCTCACCCAGTAGATGCTGAGTCTGGATTCATGATGGCAATGGGAAAAACAATAGCTAATATTTGTTAGGCGCAGTGCTGAGTACTTTCTGCCTTGTGTTACACACTCCTTACAACCACCCATGAGGTTGGTAATTTTATTATCCCCATTTACAGACGTGGGAGCTGGGGTTTCAGGTTAATACAATGAAGGTCAGATAGCCCATAACAGGCAGAGTCAGAATTCAAACCTAGTGAAGCAGAGTGCAAGTCAGTGGTTGTCTGGACCGAAGACAGCAGGAGACAGACATAAAGATTGAGTGGAGAAAAGAAGAAAATGCCAGGAATAAATACCACTAAGTAATGTAACAAGAATCAGGCAGAGATAAAAAACTGAAGACTGGGATGTGTGGTGAGTACAGCTTTAGGTCTGGAAAACCTATAGAACTGATATTCTTAAATTTGGAGATTAAAGGAAAATAAAAAGCTGAATCTCAGTAAGCATTTCAATGATTAGGAGTTCAATCAGTTAAAGGCGTCATATATTCTAGGAGAACGACAACTGAAATTACTTTTGACAGAAAGAAAACTATGAATTCTAATAGAAATAAGAGAATCTCAAGCCTGCACGAGGCCTGAAGAAGTCAGAGTAATTTATCCCCAGCCTCAGGCAGAATTACCATAAACCATCCGAGATAGATACATTTTTTCTGTATTAAATGACTTTCAGAAAAGGAAGGTTTTCCATAATTTTCCCTGGTAACTCATTGTTGTGTTTAATAATTTCACTGTCAAGAAGCTATTTCTCATATTCTGTCTCACCCAGGATTCTATGGTTTCAAATCCATTTCCACATTCATTTCATCAGGGGGTAGTGCATAGCTGCTTCTGTCCACTGCAAGATATACTTAACCATGATTATGGTCTGACTTCAGACTTTCAGCCTCTGAACTAAATACAGTCTCTTTGATTTTAAAATATGGTTGGTCCGCTTTAGAAAAACTATCTTTAATTCTCTGCATCTCTTTCTTGTCATAAAACAGCCAGGCTAAATGTGATAGGAATATTACTATATGAAAACAAGATAAAGCCCTGTGTCTGTATCTCACAATGAGATTGTGAATGAAAGAGAAATATTAGGATTGGGAGATGAGCTATACCTTAGTGTGTGAGCAATGTGGCATTCAAGAGAGAATATTAAAAAATATCCCATATTCTCATATAAAATAAGGCATTTGTGATAGGTTTATTAGCATTTAAGAATAGTATTTCATAGAGTAATGGAAGAGGTGAAAAGACACACATGTTCCAGATATCACTGAACTACAAGTCCTATTGTAAAAACTAAACTTCAACAGTCTCTGAAGCAAAACATTCCTAGAAAAAGAACCGTTGATACTGGAAGTTAATAGGTCTAACGTAATAGGCATACATCTAACTCCGAAGTAAGGCTCTCAGCTCAGTTGTGAATAAAGCAATCTTGATTGGCTCATATTACTTCATCAAAGTGCTTCTCAGCACTATCTTGTGTATATAATTAATTGCACTAGTAATGTTTTCTTCGATCCAATCCAAGCGAATGCTACTAAGGCAAATAAAGCATCATAAAAACCAACTCCTAAAGTCCTTATCAATAATATTTATTATGGTAGGTATGATGCTTCCTTTTGACACACATAATCTGAGGTTCCATTAATATAAAAGCTGGAGCAGCCAGAAATCTACAATGCACGAATCTCTATGAGTTGGCACTTTGATAATTCACTCACACGATGTTAACGGATGGTCAATAATGACCTTGAGAATCTCTAAGAAAATGGTAAGAACAGAATAGGAAAAGGGTGTAAAAAATTCATTAAGGCTGGCGTTTTCAGGAAAGAATAAAAGCAGGGCTTGAAATGGAACATGAAGAACTTGGAGGTTCAAGATCGAGAAAAAAGTGTAAGGCACTCCTGGTAGAAGAAATCACATGAACAAAACACAGATGTGTGTAGGTGCACACGGTGGGCTGAGGTCTGTCAAAGGAAGATGACACATCTGGAATTAACTGAAATATCCATTCCCTCTTACACTTTAATACCACATAATATTTCAATAACATCAACATTTTATGTCTTTTCAACAAATATTACACCTGAAGTGTGTTTCTCTGCATTCATAACTTTAAAGGCTTGTCAGTAGAATTAATGCAGTTCCTAGTGTTCAAATCTGTTAAATAAGCTAATCTTAGAGTTAAGGGGCAATTTTTAATAAAGGAGATAAAATCCTTTGTACTAAATCAGGCTATCCACAGGGCTGCAAAAAACTTAACCACACCTGTTATTTGTAGTCTCATAAAAATATGAATGTTAAAAATTATCCTAAATCTATGCAAATATTGTTTGGGCGTGATTTTTAACTTAATTCCTCACATAAACCTTTGAATATAAGGGAAAGCTGAGAAAATGCCAAGAATTTAAAAAATTAGATAGTATCTAATTAACTTAGTCAAGTATCACACTAAATATTACACAGACTAGCGATGGTTTATCCAGTATACATATATCATTTAACCAATTTGAAATTCCATAGAAAACAGCACAACAGATTTCTTAATGAAAATTAATATTCGAATAATATTATGGACATATATTTACCCCTAAATAAATTTCATGTGATGCTGTGTACCTTTAAGATTACAAACAAATTAAAATACAGTATTGGCTTGGCTTACCTCTCTATCAAGTCCAGCTGCCACTGTGATAATATCACCAGTCTCATTGTTGATTGTAAACATGTTGGGCGAAGGGGTGCTTGGAGCCTGGGACAGGATTCTGTACCTCAACATCCCATTTAGGGCATTTGGATCATCAGCATCAATGGCAGTGACCGTCATCACATATGTTCCTAGACACAGTACACACGGAAAATGAATGGTCACCCTTCACTTCAGGGTCCCCTAAATAGAAGGTACCTTTTCCATCAATCTTGCTTAACTTTCAAAACATGCATTTAGTCACTTAGATTTGATTCAAGAGCAGTACTCACTTTAAAAAATATAAAACATGGTTTAGATACTTGAAAAAGAAAATGATAAAAAATTTATACATTTATAAAGACTCAATTTTTCCATAACTTAGAAGACAAATTAACTATATGATTCAAAGAAAGGATCACTTCAGACCTTCACTTATATAAGATGCAAATAATAATACAGATGCCATTAGAAACATATTTTATGGCTACTGATTCCTTCCCTCTGCCATATTTTTTTTCCCCATTATGCGATAACGCCTAAAATGACATGCTGAGCAAGATTCTCTCCAGTGCCTAAGTCACTTTCTGAAAGTAAGCTGTGTGCATAATGATGCACACTCCATTGACTCAGGTCATAAGGAGTGATTCCATGCATTACTGTTTTGGTACATGGAATAGGGGTTTGGCATTGTGGTTCACTATTTCCCAGGAGATTACAAGAACACTGTAACAATCTCAGGGACTTCAACTTATTAGATATTTTGGAAAGGAAATCTACAAAGCATTAGGATCAAATAAATTCAAACTAGCTAGACAAACTGTGTAATTTAGGAGTAGAAAGAAAAGTAGTTACTGTATAAGATAGTTTTCCTGTGGGGTATTCATAAGACCTGGATTACAAAATCTTCCATCTCCAGCTTACCTTCTTCGTGAGTATTCTAAGCTCGGTTCTACTAGAGCCTTTACAGCTGTTGTCCCCTCTACATGGTACATTTTTGCCCCCGAATTAACTGAGGTTTGGCCACATTATTCAAATCTCTTTTCAGAGCTTGTCCCTCTAAAGAAGACACTCTTTGATTATGTGCCATTCCTCTATCTTTAAGTTTTTCCGAGCTTTATTGCATATTTACTGGCTTGCTTGCCTTTTATTTTCCTCCCCTATTAGAATTTAGGCTCCGAGAGGGCAGGAACTAGCTGGTCATTGCTGTACCCACAGTGCTGGAACAGTGCCTGGCCCACAGCACGTGCTCTCTAACAGTTGTTGTATGAATGAATGGACAAATGAATGAATGACCAGTTAAAACAAAACGCAGGTTTCAGAATCTTGAACCGAAATATTGACTAGAAGGCAGTTTAACTCAAGATTCATAACATTATCAAACCTTGTCTAGAAGGATGTTTTCAACCATACAGAATGACCACAGGAAATGCATTCATGAAATGTCTACTTCTCATGATCATTGAGAGTCTTTTATTCATGAGAGGCTTTATGGAAACGCATGGTCAAATGCATAGTAAATATATGTTTAATGGTTTATTTTTGACTTTTTTTGGTAAAGCAGTACTTTTAACAAAGTTAGAACTAACAGAGGGAAAAAGAAAATAAATAATTTTAAAAAACCAAAAAACTTCCCCAGGCAAAAAAAGCCTGTTCATTTATGTTTAGAATATGTGCATAAGACTCGTGTTTTGTAAGGATATGTTTAACATACTTTGATTTTACAGTATTTTGATTTTGATTTTCACAGTATTTTAAAATACCAAAGAAAGCTACTCTGAAAATGCGACTCAGAAGGAGCCACAGATGGTTGAACTTCCTGCACAGGCCTGTCCTCCCACTCCAGCCGGCCCCTACCCTCATCTCACTTCTTTCTGAGGATACCGCCAAGTGTATCTGGACCAAGAAAACTATCCGTTTAAGGCACAGCTGGTAATATTTATCAATTGGCTTATGCATAAGGGAGGTATATAAACTGGTATAGATGACAAAAAATATGTAGCACAATTTGAAATGTTGAAGCTTTTTTAAATATAAAAAAATATAAGATAGCTAATTAAATCTCTCTAACCACCAAATCATCTCAGGAAGGTTGGTGAAACACTTCCTTTTATCACGTCTATACCAACTGATTTTCTTCTCCACTAGTTTTTCAAACTCAATAAGCCTTTCTAGCCTTGCTATTCTCCTCTGACTGCAGTCTACAGTGCTTCAGGACAAGAATCTAAAATCTTAGTCAAACATCCCTTCACAATGGTGAGAGGCTATTGGCAACTGCTGTTTCTAGGCTGGGTCACTTTCCATGACACTAGTGTAACAGCAAGAGCTGCAGAAGACAATAGGGTCATCTTGAACATAAAGATCCAGTGTTGCAAGAGAGGGCATCATCACAGCTGGCACCACGGCCCTTCCCAGCTTTTCCCTCACTCACTGCCTGGTCCCGGGAACAACAAGCATTTTAAGACTCTCCAGTTGAGTTTTAGTTGCTGCTACAACTAATACGATAAAATCTGTACTTTATGAACAGAAAGTCCCTGGTCCTCAGGAGCTCACTTTCTAGCTGCACTGACTACATCAACCACAGCAGAATGAAAGGATCCTATAGATTCTATAGTATAGAATCAGAGACTGAAGTGTATATTTTTGCAGGGGTGGGAAAAGTTATTGTGGGCAGTAGAGTGATATGGTTGTTTTCTCTCTTCAATCAGTTTTTCCCTAAGTTACTTTGCTTTTTCCCTAAAAGCATTAGGAATGAAAGAAAATGACATCAAAAAGCTCATACGATTTCTCCTCTTCTTATATAACAGCTCAGGATAATACCGCTTTTCCTGAAGTCATTTCCAAATTATTATCTTCAAACTTACCAGGCTTTGATCCCTCAGGAACTGTCCCATTCCAAACCTGGTGTAAGAACTCCGGTCTGTTATCATTCATATCAATGACATTGATGACAATGTCAATGGGGTTCTCCACTTGATTTCCATTAATATCCACTGCATGTGCCCTCAACTGCAAGTAATCGGAAAACAAAACTATGTAGTACCAGATTTACGTCTTGAGCGAGAAAGGAAAATATGCAATCACCATGCTACCAAAATAGCAAGGATGGACTGAGATACTGAAAAATAAAAGCTATTCTTCCCATCAAAACATAAGTGAGCCAAATTCCATGTAATTAGGGTAGAAAAAAACTAGCAAAAAGCCACTACTTACTATCTGTTAGGCATCGCGCTCAGAGCTTTATGGATTTTAACTCATTTAATCCATATACTAAAGAGTGAGGGAGAAATGATCTGCATTTGAAGGTGAGGAATCGACCTTAAGAAAGGCTAAGTGCCTTAGCTCCGTCTACTGATAGAGCCCACATCCAAAGCCAGTTCTGTCCAGCTCCCAAATGCCTTTCACTAAATCAGTACATATGAGTCAGGCTAATTAAAAAAGTGGCACTGGCACAGAGTAGTCACAGAAATCGAGAGAACAGAAGAGAATCTAGAAAGAATAAGGTGTGCGTAGGAATTTTGATACTAGGTTTTTTTTTTTAATTGTAAAAAGTGCTCATAAATGTTAAAAGGATCTATAAATATATATAAATATATAAGTATAAATATATAAATATAAAAGGATATACACTTATAAATGTATATATAATACATAAATATAACTATATATAATTATGTATATAAAAATATATAAATATATTATATATAAATATATAGGTATATAAATATAACTATATAAAAAATATACGCTCATAAATGTTCTAAGTACATCAGTATATGTCCCTCTCCCAGGCCTGAATTCTCAGTTTTATAGGTGTTTTTCTAGAAATTTTATCTTTTCTTTTCTTTCTAAACAAGTATAATCACTTAGCTATTCTTGTCAGAGAATCTTCAAAATCTTTTCATCCAACACATAAGACCCTTTTCACTCTTTTCAATGGCTGTGTAGCATTCCATTGAATTGTTTCTTTTCAACAGCAATGCTTCTATGGTTTTCCTGTTAAGTATGATGCTGGCTGTTGGTTTCTGTTGGATATGCTTTATCAAGTTAAAGAAGCATCAATATATCCCTTTTTTATAAATTCAGAGGTTATTTAACACACGAAATATAGTAAATTTTATTATTTCATTTTTAACCACCTATGGAAATAATCGTTTTTTTCTCTTGACTTAATATATTATATTACATTAATAGATTATTAATACTGAAACATTCTCACAATTCTATAATTTTAGTTTTTGAGGGGTATCATTCTTTTATGTGCAAGTAATGAGAATCTGGAGAGCAAGAATTCACACAAAAACTGACCGGAAAATATTTACTTCCTGAGTTTTAACTACACGAGTTCAGATAGTGAGAATTCATATAGGTAGAGATATTGAGAACTTTCTGTGTTGATATTATTTACACTTATAAATTAGAGACTAGTCTCATTAGAGGCTGATCTACTGTGTGCTATCTTTATCAAGTTTCCCTATTAATGTGATGTCTTTGTGAGAAGTTTGAAAATTTTACTTCTTTATGTTTTTAGAACAATATGAAAAGCATCAGAATTACATTTTCTACAAGGATTTTAAAAGCATTGGTAGATAAAACCATTAAGGCCTTTGGGAAGAGGGAGTGTTGAGTAATATGCAGAACTGAAACATTTTAAATTTCTCATATGCTTATTTATCTGCTAGATCTAGGTAGGTGTTGCTCTGCCACATATCAATATTTCAATAATTTCCAAAACTTCAATAATTCTTAAAGTTTGCATAGGTGCAAAACTTCAACAAATATATGAATAGGCAAAATAAGAATCTAAAAACAAACACGTGCTTACATGGAATAAAAAAGTTTTGAATGATGGTAGAGATGATAAATCAACGGGAATACTAATTCAACATGTGGGACAACTGGGGGCCATAAAGGAAAAACAAAGTGGATCTTTATCCCTCTCTCCTTTTACTAAAAGAAACTCTACAGAGCTTAAAAATTTAGATGCAGAAAAAATAAATACAAGAGATAAAATTGGGGAGGCAAGCATCTTGGAGTAGGGAACGCTTTTATAACCATCTCTAAGACCAGAACACATGATGAAATTTTTTAAAAATTTTTAAAAAATCAAATTTTACAATGCAAAAACTATAGGTTATAGTGGGGTAAAAGTTACTGACAAAGTTTAAAAATAAACAACAGAAGGAGAAAATATGTAGCAAATCAAGCATGTTACTAGATAAACGGTTCTTAATAAGAGTAAGAGAAAGAAACAATTCAAAAGAAAATTCAGCATAAGACTGGAATAGGGAATTCACTTTGGATATTCAACTTACACAACTTAAAACATCAAGATAAATTTTTTACAAGTAATACTGGCAATAAATAAATAATGCCTGGGATTGATAATGGTGTGGAGTAAGTATGTCTCTTACATAGTGGGCAGGTAGTGCAATACCATGCAACCATTCTAGAGAGCAATTTCACTGTATTTATCAAAATAATTCTAGTTTCAGGAATTTACTCCATGGATATAACGAGAAAATGTACAGAGAGATTTTCATCGCCAGATTATTTATAGATGCAAAACAAAATAAAAAACTAAATTACCCAAATATCTACCAATAAATAATTCGTTAAGATTATGTTACATTCATTCAACAGAATAATTTGGAGCAATCAAACATGATGGCATAAATAAATAATGATTTAGTGACATGGAAAGATGCTAAATCTTATGATTACTAAGTGAAAAAAGCTGGTTTCAGAGAAAGATCCCAATTTCAAAAGAATATATTTATGAATCTATGCATAGAGAGACATCTTACAGTACATCACCAAAATGTTTAAAAAACAGAAAAAGGTTAGTTTTATGTCCTGGGACTACAAATCATTCTTACTTTCTAATTAATACTGCATTATTTGAAAAGTTTTCTTTTTCTATTATTGAAAAGTTTTTACAATGTGTATATATTCTTTTCTAAAAGAAAATGATACTTTCATTAAAAGTTTTAGTTATTCAAGTAGAAATTGGAGAAGTAATAAAGATCAATTGAGGTTTCTATATTAAACTCATCAAAAAAATTGGTGAAATCTTGTTTGAGGAAAATGTGCAAGCATGGCTAGAAACAAAGGAAAGAAAATGCCTCCTGGAATTTATATTTTAATACTAGGTAATTCTTGAGTTTTAAAATACTCACTACAATATTATTTTTAAATTGGGAAAACTAGCTTCATATATACATATATTAAAAAATAGGAACATATAACTATATACAAAAAGTTATTATAACTCAACAAGAAAATGAATAAAATAGAATAATAAAGAACATAAAAATTAACATAAGAAATATAACTAGATAATATATCTAAGAAAGGCTGCTCAGACTGCAGATGGATGAAACCAAGTGTTGGCAGGGTTATGAGGGAAAGGAAAATCTCAATTTCTGGTAGGAGTATCAAAATGGCATTTCTTTCTAGAAGGGATACTGCCAAGAAATAACAAAATAAAAATGTGCTATTCACTTTCTAGGACTCTATTTAATCAGACCAGCAGGAACAGATAAAGTAGGCAAGCACAGATGCCCATTAGTAAGAAACAGTTATTAAAATTATAGTCTGTACCTTCAATGGAATACCATGCAGTCATTAAAAGTTTTGTGATCTCTATATAATTTATACTCAACACTTTTGACCCCCTTCGTGTAAATTTGTTCTCATAATCTTAGCCACATTCACATGTAAAGAGATTTTAGGCAATTTTGCTTTCTTCTTTGGTACTGTTTTTTTTCACCATGAGCATTATCAATTCTACATAAACAATAAAATTATTACAATAAATTGAAAAGGCTACAAGATCATTTCTAGTGTTAAAACTCTCAGCATCAAAGCTTTGAGATTGTTATGAGAGGCAAATATTAAACTCTACACACATTTAGAAGAGTATTAATACACAGAATTGTCAGCCGGTTGAAATCTTACATGAAACCGGGCTATCAGCTCTCGATCCAGAGGCTTGGTCACTGACAGCTGACCTGAGATGGGGTTGATAATGAAGATACCAGTTGGAGGCTGGTCAGCTCCCGGCCCAGTCACGCTATACCTCAGTGAAAGGTTTTTATCTCTATCAGACCTGATCTGTGGATCAAGAAGACAATCACATTAAACGAGAAACTAAATGAGCTCATTATCAGATTTCATGCCACACCGCTTGCCCTTTTTCAGTTACAAACTTACACCATTTCTTCCCAGAAAACCACTGACACTTTCCCAGCCCTGTTCCTCCTCCTTGCTTCTTGGTGATGGGCTTCAAAAAAGAGATGTCACCTATCACCAGAAAGACTGGGGGCAACGTTAACATCTAAAAGAACACTCACCAGGAGCAGTGCAAAAAGTCAAAATGAAGGAGTGTCAGTTTTTAAACAGAATCAAATTCTATCTTGGGAATTCGTAGGTTAGAATATTTAACCCAGTAACAGGTGTTCAATTTAATGAAAATAAAAATTGCTTACCTTTGGGCATCAGTTAAGATAGGAAATAATTGTCTAACCATGGTGTGAAATAGCCTCACATGGGGACCCGAAGATTATGGCCGAGCCCAGAAGTCAGATTTTTGTACTTGGATTGTATTGACATATTCATCACAACCACAGCTTTCCATATCATTTTAAGGTGGCAACTACCACCCCTAATTCTTTATTAACAACAAAGCAAACGAGAAATGATTTTAAAATATATTTCCATACTCTCAAAAATTATACCCGTTATAGGCTCACTGCCTCTTCCTCCAAATTCAACAATGCCCAGGAAAAGTAAGGTTATAGATGAGCAGTCATAGGAACAGGATAACGACAGGAAGGAGGAAGAACCACACAGGGAAAGGGACAATTGGGCAACACTACTTAGAGGTGAGAATAAGAGATAGTTATGTACTAGGTAAATACACTTAATCTAGTAATAGAATCTAGTTTATTTTTTTCCTAAGTTGAGGCAATTCCTCATTCTCCATCAAAACAGGCAAATAGAAAACACCTTTATTTGGGGGTTATGCCACTCATTGTTAAACTGAATTATAATATGCATTAGAACAGAATATACAACACGAATCAATGACTATTAAAAAATACAGCTTTCGGTAAGTATGCATTGGAATGTGAAATTAATCATATACAGAAACATTTACTGTCTAATAAACGGGAATACAGTCACTTTGTCTTATTTTCCTTTTGCAATAAATAACGGGTTGCTAATTTTACTAAACATGTAGAAACATCTGTAATTTTTTCTCTGTGTCTGATGGTATGCATTTAGAGTAACTGAAAAAAAACTTACTTGTCAGATTTGAAAGCCTATGTTTTTGCACAGCCCCAGGGATTCTGTTAATGGTATCAGAGGTCATTTTTTTTTTCTTTAAAAAACTCTCAAATGCACTTGGTACTGGCATTTTTAGCAATGATTGCCCCTTTATTTTTCCTTTGGGCCAAAAGTTATCTGCAGAGGGCAAAGATCGTCAAGGAGGGCAGCTTTCAGGGAAGGAAGCTAAGGTGTGGTGTTGTGGGCTGTGAATGCATGGTGGACTCACACAGTGAAAAAACAAGCAGAGGCTCTCTATAACACCGTACACATCTCATCTACTCAAAAACATATTTGTCACAAACTCTACCTTGTGAAAAAATAGACAAAAGCATTTTGAAC